>NC_056728.1:594827404-594899904 GCF_019279795.1 Protopterus annectens
AGCTAGAGGGTCTTTATATGGAGGTTTCAACCCCAAGGTGCCTTTCGTGAACACTTTACACAATCTATGGAAAATCAGCGAATGGTCTTCAAAGCCATTGTGGAAAATGGAAATTAAGTTGGACCTTATAGTAGAAGCAGAGGTTCCTTTTTCGAAAAGCGTAGCTAAAAATTCAAGAACCTTTTCAACTGGTGCTGAAAAGGGTTAAGACCATTATTTTGCGCCCAAATAGAAAATCTTATCCACTTGCAGTGGCAGACTTTTCTGGTGGAAGGTCTATGAGAAGCCAGTAAAATTTCTTGGACTGGGGAAGATAAATTGTTCTGCCTGGTGACAAATGAAACTGGAGGAACCAAGCTGTAAGCTTGAGGTTCTGAAGGCTGGGGTACACCAGTCTCTGTGGATGGGACAGAAGATCTGAAACTGGGTCCAGAATGCATGGACAGTGAATTAGATGAGGCCAAAGAATGGGGTGTCACAAAAGGAAATGCCACCTCAGCTAGCTGGAATTTTGTAAATAATTATACATCATTTGTGAATATTAATATGATTTACATAGAAGTGTAACAAAAGGAGATACTGCCAGCCCAGGTAGCTGGAATTTTATAAATAATTATATCTCATTTGTGAATATCAAACATGAGTCATATGTTTGTGTTACAAATGTATTAGAACTGTATGTTATGTGTACATCAAACTGCTGGTACAGAAGTGTGTGTTGGACAGGGTTTGTACAGTACTGAGCTTAAAGATGTATCCACAGTGTACACTAAAGGAATAGAACAGAAATGTACCTGCACTATTGTAACTGTTTAGATGTATATATTTTAACAGTGGAAACTGGAACGCAGGAGGCTAATTTCAGAAAAATAGCTGAAAATTAAATTACTTTATGAACACGTAATAAAAAAAAGTTATCTTCCAGTTTCAGTGCAGTAACAGACACAATGTCTAGAACTCGAAAATTTTTGTATTGTCTTGGAAGTCTGTTTTATGACTTCCAGGATCTGCCTTAGATCTAAGAAAAGTCCTTGTTTATATATTTTCACAGGTAGATGCTAGATACTACCAGCTACATCAGTGGGGGGGGGGTTCACCTGGGACAGAGTCAAATGACAAGAAATGTCATTCTGCAAGCTATCCCAGCAGTAATATTTGAGATATTCATAGGTTCATAGGTTCATAGGTTCATACTAGGCTATCTGCCCGAGGGCATTTACAAGCCTAGCCCATCGTTTTGTGGCTTACGCCACCCCTTTAGTATGGGGAACTATACCCATTATTTTGCTGTGCCTCTGTCGAGCAGTGACACTGAGGTAATCCCTGGGGTATATCTGCGATCTCCCATCCATTGGTCAAGATTTCTCTTGAACAAGGCCAGCGAGGTGCTCTGCCTCACATGTACCGGGATTTTGTTCCACAGCATAGGGAGTCTTTGGGTGATGAATCTATCCCTCCAGCACGCCTATTAATAGCCCTGTCGAGGTTTAAGTCTCCCGGCCTTGTGGCTCTGATGGATCTAGATTTTTTTGAGGTGAAGCATATTCATCAAATCTGGGTTTGACATGGCCTTGTATGTTAGGCAAAGGTCACCTCTGAGCAAGCGTGGCGACTGAATAGAGCTGGAGTTCTTTCAGTCGGGCAGCATAGGATAGATTTTGAGACCCTTTATCCTTTTGGTGAGGAACTTTGTGGCCTCTCCAGCTGCTGCAAGTGTCGGGTCAGATGCATTCTGAATGGGGCATTGTACTCAATCATTGGTCTGATGAGTGATGAGTAAAGGGAGACTATGACCTCCCTTGATCTAGATGAGAATCCCTTCATGATAAGGTGGGCAATGTAGAAGGTCTTCCTAACTACTTTAGCTACATGGGTGTCGAATGACAGACTACTATCAACCTGGGTCCCCAGGTCCCTGATAACTTCTTCTGTGCTCAGTGGATTGCCACCTATTTGGTAGCTAGGGGTAACCTTGTTTTTCCCGAAGGGTATGACTATGCATTTTTTGGCATTTAACTTTAGGCCGTGGCTCTGGCACCAGTTATCCGTTTCTGTGAGACCCTTCTGAAGGATTTCTGTGTCAGATGTGTTTTCTACTATGCCGAGCAGTTTGCAGTCATCTGCAAACTTTGTCAGCCATAACCCTCCTGTGTTTGCTTGTACTTGAAAAGTAGATGCCAAACAAGAGTGGGCCCAGGACTGAGCCCTGTGGGACACCACTTGTGACAGGCTTTGAGTCTGACATGGCGCCAGCAACTCTGACCCTGTGGGTTCTGTCACTCAGCCAGTTTGCAACCCATCTTGTGATGTATGGGTTAACATTTAAGCTGATGAGTTTTTCAATGATACCCGAGTGGGGTATTGTATTGAAGGCCTTAGCCAGATCGAGGTAGGCTGTATGGACTGCCTTTCCCTCATCAATGGCTTTGGTGACTGTTTGAAAAAGTCAACCAAGTTTAAAAGGCATGATCTGCCTTTGACAAAGCCAAACTGGGTTGGATCCAAAGTCTGCAAATTCCCTATGTCTTTATTTATGAGGTCCATTATGATCCTCTCCATGGCTTTGCAGATAAGGCTTGTCAAGCTAATGGGCGGTAATTTCCAGGGTCGGTGGAGGCACCACCTTTGTGAAGTGGGACCACAGTTGCAGTGCGCCACTCCTGGGTGCGTATCCAGAGGTAAGACTTTGATTAAACAGCTGTCCTAGCTGTGGGTTTAATTCCTCATTGAGTTCGTGGAGCACACAGCCGGGGACACCATCAGGTCCCATGGATGCTGTGTTTTTGCTTTGGAGAGCAGTTCTCACTTGGGCGCTGGAGATGTTTTGGGGGGCTGCAATCGTTTGGTATACATATCTCTCCTTTTGGGGGGGGGAGAAGTTTGCACTGAACCTGTCAGCCAGTATGTTGGCAATGTCTGTAGGATCAGTAATCTTCACATCATTTTGAACTAGTTCTGAGCATATCTGGGAGTTTCCTCCTAGGTTTCTAACATAGCTAAAGAAGGCCTTATGATTGTCTTTTGAGTCTTTAGCTATTTTTCTCTCGAAATTTGCTTTGGATGATTTTATGAGAGCTCTTAGTTTTTACTTATAGTGATCAAGGGTGTCTTACCTTTTAAGGATTTTGCTCTATCTCGTAGTAGCTTCCTCCTTTTGTTGTAGAGTTTGTTTATGGCTGGGGTCCACCAGACTGGACGCTTGCCTTTGGTACAAAGAGTCTTTGTTTTGCTTGGGATTGCCTTATCCATGCAGTCCTGCAGGTGCTGGTAGAAGGCATTTGTAAGTGATTCAGCGGCTTGAGTACTGTTTTCCACTGCTCGGGGCCTTAAAGGAGATCACACTAGTCTTTAGAAGTGTGAAGTCGGCTTTTGAGAAGTTCTTTACTGTGGTCTTTTTTATTTCCGGTGGGGGTGGGATGAGGACCTCCAGCGAGATTAGTTTGTGATCTGATCTCACCAGTGAGGGGTATACTTCCGGTGTTGAACATTGTGCTCCCATGTTCGTGATGATGAGATCAAGTATGTTATCTCCTCTTGTGGGAATGGTGACTAGTTGTTCCATGGCATTTGAGTTTATGAATTCCAGGAACTTTTGGGCTAGGGTGTTTGGGCTTGAGTAGTGTTCCCAGTCTATATTTGGGTAATTGAAGTCACCTAGTATGATGGTGTTTGGTGATACATTTATCCTCTAGTGTTTTCAGGAAGGCCATGTGAGGTTCCTGAGTTTGTGAGGGTGGCCTGTAACATGCTACAATTTGCAGAGCAGTCTTGCCTACGGTTAATTGCACCTGGATGGTCTCCGATGCATCATGCGTTGCCACCAGTCTTGAGGTGTGGGTGTCCTTGATGAATATGGATACCCCCTCCTTTCTTGGTATTTTCCTGATTTTGGGGCCGGAACGCATGATATGAGGTAAAACCTGATAGCGCTGGGGTGCTCTCAGGAGCCTTGAACCAGGTTTCTGTCACAGCACAGACATCGATGTTCTCCATACTGAGAAGGGCCTCGAGTGCGTGCATTTTGAGATTTAGACTTCTGGCATTGAGCAGCATTACCCTTAGTTTTTCTTTTTTGTGTTCTAGGGTGGTAGGTTTAGAATTTGAGCCTTGCCTAAAAAAGGCACTATGGGGGTGGCAAGAGCCTTTGCCAATATCCGGAATCCCAGGGGTGACAGGTGCAAGCCGTCCCTTGCGAAGCAGCGTGGCTTGTCCAGCATGTCATCCCAGGCAGACAGATACTGGATCCCCTTTGAATGAGAGAGACTGAGGATTTTGTATTTTGTCTTTGACCTAGCAGCATCAGCTGGAAGACTCATTCACCACATCTGCCTTGTTGCTCTGTAAGTAAGTTAATTAGGGTACAGTAACTTCTCTTAGATACAGTCAGGAATATAGTGAAGTATAGTTTAGATGTCTTCTTTATTTATTTGAGACTGTCCTGCAATGTTGTATTAAATATGTCCTGTGATTTTGAACTCTGATGTAACTGATTATACACTGATCATTCTCTTGCTCTTTTAGTATTTATTATTAAATATTTTAAGCCTTTCTTTGTGGCTGATATTTGTGAGGCATATTTAAGTTCTGAGAGTACTTGCATATTAATTTGGTGACACTGTTGGCCACTCTTAATAGCCTTGCTCTTGGTCAAACTACCATTTGTATTGATAGTAACATTACACAGTAAGATAGGACACCCTTTGTTAAGGGGGCTTAAAGTAGCTGATAAGGACGTGGCTGGTGGCAGTGATAATTACCTTATAGTCTGGGCAGAAGGGGGCATAGCTAGTAAACCTGAGCCAGCCTTTTCCAGGGGTGTGTGTGTGTGTGTGTGTGTGTGTGTGTGTGTGTGTGTGTGTGTGTGTGTGTGTGTGTGTGTGTGTGTGTGTGTGTCTATTGGTTGGCAGTGGTGGGATATCTACATATTAAGATTCAGTAGTATGGATACTAAACTCATGTAGCCTGTAAACAGTGGTCAATGAAGAAGGTGTTTGTACTCTCAATCAGCCACACAGTGAACATTCAGAGTTTCACATCACAATAGTTTTACTTATTTTTGTTAGCTTAGTCAGGGAGAGCAGGCAAGTATGTCAGTAGAGGAATATGGCAAGCTGATAAGGAACCAGTTTGGCTGAGATGTGCCAAGCCAAAGCATGCCAACCTGACTAAAGCAGAGATGACTGCAGCCTTAGTCACAGCTGCATCACAGACCAGCAACCAAGAAGACAAACAGACTGGCCTTGGGGAGGCACAACTCTCAGAAAATGGACAGCTCAACCATTCCACATAGCACTTAAAAATCCATCTGGAGTTAAAGAGACTTGAACTGGAGGTCAAACGTTTGGAAAAGAATCAGCAGAGAGACAAATGGAACTAGAAGCAGCAGAAAGACTGAGATGTCTGGAAGCTGAAGAGAATGAGAGGCAGAGGCAACAAGAAAAGGAGATGCTGACTCTTAGCCAGGGTCATGGAGGTAATGGGGAAGGGAGTAACCGAACTCCAGTACCAGCAAAGGACAGTAAATTTATTCCACAATTTACAGAGGGTGATCATTTTGATAGTTTTATTCATATGTTTGAAAGGGTATGTAAACAGTATAATGTTGACCAAGGGCTCTGTGTACAGTTCCTGACCCCCCTTACTCCATGGTAAAGCTGTAACTGCTATTTCTAAACTGTCTGATACTGACTGCTTAAATTATAATACAGTTAAAAATTGTTAAGAGTGTTTTAAGCTAACACCTGAAGCTTATAGAAAAAAGTCTCGTGAGCAGAGACGCAAGGCAGATGAAAGTGTGTATGAATATATTGCTGAGTTAAGCACTTATTTTCGTATATGGGTGAGTGAGTGTCAGGTCACCACTTCTGAAGGGCTGGCAAACCTTTTGGTGAGGGAACAAGTCCTTAGCACTTTGCCTGAGGATATGAGGATTTGGTTGGCAGATAGAAAATGCAACACTGCAGATGAGTTGAGGAAAATGTGAGACCTATACCTAGCAAGGAGGGCATCACTGCATAAGAAAAGGATACCCAGTGCTGCTCATGGGTCTAAGGGAACCCATAGTGGGAACCCTAAACTGCCCCAACAGAGTCTGCCAGTAGCAGGGGAAGGCACTACTTCAGGTACACGGCCAGGATCAAGACTTAAATGCTTTAAATGCAACCAGTGGGGCCATGTAGCGTACAGATGTCCACGGAGGCAAGGTGGGAGAGCCAGTAAGTCGGAATGACAGAATGACAGCACTACATTGTCTGGAGACAAGGGTATCAAAGTACCACAAGAGGTTATATCCTATCTTAGTAGATGGGAAATAGGCCACTGCTATGACAGACACAGCCTCTGATCTAACCATTCTGAAGCCTGCAATGGTTAAACAGAAGCACTACTTGCTTGGGCAGTCTATTCCAGTCAGAGCTTTAGGAGGGACCCCATTCCAAACAGCTTTGGCTATGGTTCACCTTGACTGGGAGGGCAGAAAAAGAAGCCAGCAAGTAGGTGTGTTTGAGGATATCCCTGCAGATGTCCTGATAGGCAATACAGTACCTTGTGTGCATGCAGTTACACGCAGTCAAGCTTGGAGAAAAGCATGTGGGTCTGGTAGCCTTTGGGTGTAGACCACAGACTTGAAGCCAGGACTGGTGTGGTGGTTAATTTAGAGAGGGAGCTACCTTGTAGCAATGAAACTGAAGGTGAGCCACGGCTGCTTGTAGGTACTGATGTTCCCTTGGACAGAGTGACTGCAAGGGCAGAGGTTAGTAGCAGTACCCAGGCTGACAGTGAGGCACTGCTGTCAGAGAACACTAGATTTCCTGTGGAAGGGAGCTGGGAAGGGTTACAAAGAGAGAGCTGAGACAGGCTCAGGTCTCAGACCCTACATTACAAGGCCTGAGGCAGGTGGCCAGGGAGGCACTTGACTGTCAAAGAAAAGTGGAATCTGTATACTGGGACAAAGGGTTACTATACAGAGTGGACCTCTGAGGAAGAGCCAGAGGGTGGGAGAATAAATCAGTTGGTAGTGCCCAGAGCCTACCGTCTGGCACTTCTAGCCATAGCCCATGATATTCCCTTTGCAGGTCATATGGGCATAAAGTGTACCAAGAGACCTATTATGCAGAACTTTTATTGGCCTGGGATTTCCAGAGATGTAACAGGGTACTGCAGGACCTGTGAGCAGTGCCAAAAGGTAGGCAAAGCAGGAGAGAAGGTCAAGGCTCCTTTGATGCCTTTGCCTGTGATTGAGGAGCCATTTCAAAGGGTAGCTATGGACATTGTGGGGCCTCCGAGTACCCCCAAGTTCCACAGGGAAGAAGTACATCCTAGTTGTAGTAGATTATGCTACCAGATACCCTGAGGCGGTGGTTCTGTCCTCCATTGAGGCAGAAAAGGTGACAAATGCTTTGTTAGAGATTTCCGGCAGGGTACATTTCCCAAAAGAAATACTGACTGATAGAGGTGCCAATTTCATGTCACACCTGCTGGCTTGTCTGTGGAAGCACTGTGGGGTGTGAAGCACTTAAAGACCATCCCCAGACTAAAGGTCTTGTTGAGAGGTTAAACTCTCTACTCAAGACCATGCTACGGGCATTTGCAGACCAGTTTAAGAGGGAGTGGGACAAATATCTACCCCATCTGTTTGCTTACAGAGAGCTGCCCAAGGAATCCACAGTGTTTTCACCCTTTGAGTTGCTTTAGGGGCACAGGGTGAGGGGACCACTGGATTTGATTTGTGATGAGTGGGAGGGGGTGAGTGAATTCCACAAGGAGTCTGTTGTGGAATATTTCCTAAACCTCAGGACAAGGCTCAGGGAACTCATGGGCTTGGCCCAGGAGAACCTGTCAGAGGGTCACCAGCAAGAAAAAGGTCTGGTATGACAGGAATGCTCGAGCTAGAGAGTATGCTGTGGGACAGCAGGTTATGGTTCTCACTACTGTCAGACACAATAAGCTGCAGGCAGCTTGGGAGGGCCACTTCAAGGTGGTAAGGAAGGTCAATAATACTAACTACAGGGTAGTACTGCTAGGGAGGAGGCAGGGGCAAAAACTGTACCATGTGAACATGATGAAACCTTACCGCGATAGGGAGGCCCTGATGCTAAGTATTTTCAGTACAAGGCAGGAGTAGTCTGAGGGGGATCTATGGCTACAGGGAGCCAGCCAGCAAAATCCCAAATTACTATGGTGAAGCCTAGGATTGTAGGCATATGACAGGACAGTGCAGCACTGTGGTCAGCAAAGACAAAGCAGCTGGAATCTCAAGAAAGGGGATGGGGTAGTGTATTCCCAGATAGGCTCACCCCTCTCAAGCAATGTTTCTCAAGGGTCACTTGAAAAACTAGATTGAGTCTTCGGGAGGTGGGGGATATCATGAATGGAGATGCTGCCAGCCCAGCTAGCTGGAATTTTGTAAATAATTATATGCCATTTGTGAATACTGATATGATTTATATAGAAGTGTAATAAAAGAAGATACTGCCAGCCCAGGTAGCTGGAATTTTGTAAATAATTATATGTCATTGGTGAATATCAACGTGATTCATATGCTTGTGTTACAAATGCATTAGAACTGTATGTTATGTGTATATCAAACTGCTGGTACAGAAGTGCGTATTGAACATGGTTTGTATAGTACTGAGCTTAAAGATGTATCTGCAGTGTATCCTACTGGAATAGAACAGAAATGTACCTGCACTAGTGTAACTATTTAGATGTATATATTTTAACAATGGAAACTGAAACACAGGAGGTTAATTTCAGAAAAATAGCTCAAAATTTAAATTACTTCATGACCACATAATAAAAAAATGTTATCTTCCAGTTTCGGTGCATTAACAGACACAATGTCTAGAACTAGAAGTTTTATATTGTCTTGTAAGTGTTTATTGTTTTATGACTCCCAGGATCTGCCTTAGATGCAAGAAAAGTCCTTGTTTATTTTCACAGGTAGATGTTAAATGCTACCAGCTGCATCAATATTTGTTTTTGAGCCTAGGAACTGAAGTCAAATGACAAGAAATGTCATTCTGCAAGCTATCCCAGCAATAATATTTGAGATATTAATGTAAGAACTCTCTGAGACTGAGGATTTTGTATTTTGTCTTTGACCTAGCAGCATCAGCTGAAAGACCCGTTCACCACATCTGCCTTATTGCTCTGTAAGTTAACTAGGGCACAGTAACTTCTCTTAGATAGTCAGGAATATAGTGAAATATAGTTTAGATGTTTTCTTTATTTATTTGAGACTGTCCTGCAATGTTGTTTTAAATATTTCCTGTGATTTTGAACTCTGATGTAACTGTGATTATATACTGATTATTTTCCTGTTCTTTTATTATTTTTATTAAATATTTTTACACCTTTCATTGTGGCTGATATTTGTGAGACATATTTAAGTTCTGAAAATACTTGTATATTTATTTGGTGACAAAGTGGGCCACTCCTAATAGCCTTGCTCTTGGTCAAACTACCATTTGTATCGATAGTAACATTACACAATAAGATTGGACACCCTTTGTTAAGGGCCTTAAAGTAGCTGATAAGGACACGGCTGATGGAATTGATAACTACCTTACAGTCTAGACAGAAGGGGACATAGCTATTAAACCTGTACCAGCCTTTCCCAGGTGTGTGTATATGTATAAATCAAACCTCAAAGTATGTGCGTGTCAGCTACTTCAGCAGGGACATGAAGCACTGGTTGGACAGAAAGGGTGCTGAAGGTTTTGGCTTGGCCACTCAGCTGGGATCTCAACTCTATAGCTGGGCCAGTAGGGAGTCTTAATGGGGATCTAGAAAAAGAGGGAGACACCAGCCCAAGACTGACTGTGGTCTCTGTGTGCTTTTAAGGGAAATTGCACTTGATGCAGAGAGCTGCATCTGGAAATACTGTGTGTGTACTTGTCATCCTCCCAACGTACGTCCTCCACTGGTGCTGGTGGTAAGGATTGAGGCTCCTTGACTACTGGGCCTAAGGTGGGGCATCACAAGGGGAACCAGACTTGTCGAGGCCAAAAGGATGCAATGAGGATCACCTTGTTTCTCAATCTGCTTGCTTGCTTTAAGAAGAGAGGAATCAGTGGGAAGGGGGAAAGGCCAGTAGTGAAGGAGAGCATCTTTCGGGGACTCCACCTGTGGGGGAATTAGGGCATAGTAGCCAATGCACTTGTTCAGGGGAAATGCAAAGAAGTCACAGCAAGGCTGGCCCCAATGAAGGAAAATCTCCTCCGTCACTCTGGGATTGAGAGACCACTTGTGAGGCAGGAGAATGGACCTGCTCAGCCTGTCCACTATCACATTTTAGCTCCTTGGTATGTGCACTGCTATCAGATAATGGTTGGAAGAAATCCCCTACTGCCACATTCTGACACGGGGAAAGATTTATTTCCACTTTGCTTGCTGATGTACCAGACTACTGACATATTGTCTGACTGAATCTCAATTATTCTTAGAGGGAGGGCATTTTGGAAGGCTCGCAAGTCTAAGAGCACTGTCCTGAATTCCAGAACATTGATATGTAAATTGGCCTCTATCGGGGATCAAGTTCCTTGGATTGTTCTGCCCAGACAATGCCCATCCCTAATCTGGGAGGCATCCGTGGTCACTATGGCCTTGGGCTAAGGAGGAACAAAGGGGCGGCCTAAGAGTATCTCCTTGGACTTCATGCACCAGGATAAGTCTTTCTTGCAGTGACTGGTGATTAATATTTGATGCATCATCTGATGGGTCAGGACAGACTACTGGGATGCCAGAAGCCACTGTAGCAGCCGCATGTGAAATCTTGCTAGTGGAACTAAGGTAATGGTCACTGCCATGGACCCCAACGCTCAAAAGACTAGAAGTACAGGAACCTTGTTAATGGATAGAATGGCTTGTACTTGGGATTTTATCTTCTGTAGCCTGTGAAAAGGAAGGGAAGCTACACAAGGGATGGTATTCAGACGAGCTTGTATGACCTCTAGATCTTGAGTCGGACTTAGCTGAGATTTTGATTAATTCACTGTAATGGCAAACAGGTGGAGAATGAAGTCTGTTTGTTGAAGAAGTAGATGTCTGGTGGGAGCGGTGATGATCCAGTCGTCTAGATAAGGAAACACTCGGAATCCATGCAGTCTTAAATGAGCTGTTACTGCTACCAAACACTTGGTGGACACCCTAGGAACTGTGGTGAGGGAAAGGGCAGCACTCTGAACTGAAAATGATTGGCTCCTAGCCGAAAGTGGAGGAACATTTGTCCATTTTTAGGTGGCAATACACGTCCTAAAGATCTATAGAGCACATGGAGTCATCTTCCTCTAAGAAAGGCAGAATAGATTGAAACATGACCAGCTAGAATTTTGCTTGCTGAATAAATTTGTTCAGAAGGCTGAGATCTAAAACTGGTCTCAAGTCCTCCATCTTTTTTGGCACCAAAAAGAACCCTGAGTAAAATCCAAATCCTACGTGGTCTGGTGTGACTTCTTGGATGACTCTTTTTTTCTAGCAGCTTTTGAATCTCTAAAGCTGCTTGATCCCTCTGATTAGGTGGAACATATGGGAGTCTTCATCTTGATCTTGGAATAAGAGTGAAGGGAATATGGTAACCTCTGGTAATGACTCTTTGCACCCAAGTATCTGAAGTTATTTGCCGCTAGGCTCTCAAGTGCAGAGAAAATCTTTCCCTGACTGCTTTCAGAGGTAAGCAATCAGGCCCCCTTTCAGGAGCGTTGGTAGGGTTGTCCAGAGAAAGAGTCTCTGGAACCTTGATTTTGCGGACCACCTCTGCTGCGGGGTCTGGGTCTTCCATTGGAGCTCCCCCCTCAGTCCTGAGGGAAGCCACCACCACGTGTCCTGAAAAGGTCCTTGGAATTTTTGAACGTCATCTTCCCACTCCTCTGATTCCTAGAGTAAGAACATTGGGGAGTAGAAAAACATATGCCCACTGCAGATAGGGTCTTTCCATCTTTCTCACACCTGGCTAGAGTTTCTTTGACTTTGGGGCCGAATAAGGAAGATCCGTGAAAAGGACCATTGATAAGGAAGACTTAAATGTCTCCACAAACTCACACAAGCACATCCAGCACTGTCCTCATTTTCCCTTCGGCTGTATGTGCAATGAGCCTCATGAATGAGTTGGAAATAGACTCCATGGTGGCTAGATGGGAAGCCACTTTATCCCTGGACCTCCTCAGACACAGCTCCTGCAAGAGTATCTGATAACTCCTTGATCAGATCCCTCTGGAGCCTAGTAAAATGTGCCATAAAATTCAAGGACCTTAAAGCAAAGGTCAGTGATGAATACACCCACTTTCCATATGTATTCATTGCCCTGGACTCTCGATTAGGGAGATAAACAGTGGAACTCTCTTCCGCTAGTTCCTTTTTGGTGGCCACTGCCACCACCACAGCATCGACTGTTAACCCCTTAGCCCAGTGCTGTTGGTCTTCTGGAGCTGACAGTATTTTTGTCCGGTCTCCGGGGAATTGGCTTTACAGAGTCAGGGGCCTTCCAAGCCTGCTGTGCAATCAATTTAATAAGACAGTCACAGCAGGAGGAGTAACCAAAGAAGTAGGTGGGTGACCACAAGTACACTGACTCCTCAGAGGTAGGGTCTTTGGGCTTGCAGTTACCTCTCTCTTTCAGAATCTCTAGAATGTCTCCAAAGGAGACATCTACTGGGGGTGACCGGGGGGGCCCCTCTCCATCATCAAAGTCCGTGTGTTCTGTGACAGATTCCTTAGGAGAATCTAAGTGTTTCCAATTACATGTCTTTTTCCAGGGCTGCCTCCTTAGTGGGGATCTCTGAGGAGGACTCAGAAGAAGAGGGTTCTGCACAGGGGTCTCTTGCAGCTTAGGTGCTAGCTGCCCAGGTATGGAGGTTGATGGCAGCTCTGGGCAAGAGGGAGTCCCGGGATAAAACTCTAACATGGAAGGAGCCACCTGAGAGCCTGCAGAGGCCAATGCCCTCTGCATCAGCTGAAAGGCAGGACCCCTGAAGAGGGATGGGAGCGTGGAACCGAAAAGGACAACCTCAGAACTGAGGTCACACCCCATTCCTCAAGACCTACCCCCAAAAGCAGGAGCAGAGGAAGAGCCCACGTCAGCCAAGACCCTGAAAGTCAAGGATGACTCTAAATAAAAAACTGGAGCTGATCTGGGACCCATGAACTGACAGTGGAGCTATGGCCCTGGAGTCCGTCGGTTCTGATGGAACCGGGGAAGTCAAGACAGATCCTGGAACAAAGGGGGAAAGGCTGTCAGCATCAGAGCAGCTGGAACCGGAGGACTTGGAGTCATAAGCCTTAACCCCTCACAGGAGGTTAAAGAAGGAAGATTTGGTGGAGTCCTGGGAGAGAAAGCCCCATTTCCAGAGGAGAGTGGGGTCTGGGAAGAAACAGAAAGGTCCCTAGCCACTAGAAGCTTATCCACCAACCTCACGTCGACTTCAGTCAGACTCCTGGAGGAACGGACAGAGAAGCGTGAGGGGAATTCTCGTCTGTCAAGAAAAGGACTCGGGAGATGTCCCACAAAGGGATCAATAGAGGGCAAATACCTTACCCTGGGTACAGTAAGCATATTTGCTTTCAGCACCGATGGTGTTTCCAATATTTCTGGAAGTGTTGTAGATGTAGTCAGTACCAACAGGGAAGCTGATTATGTTGGTACCGAGGTGACCGACACCGAGATCTGTGGTGCTTTAGTAAATGGTACCGAAACAGTCTGTTTTGATAGTTTTCTGACTTTAGTCAAAGGCTTATGTTTTTTGGCTGCTAGAGCCATAAGAGACACTGGCACTGAATGACTTTTCTTAAACCCAAGTTCAGATTTAAAGGGGGATGTGTCGGACTTGGACAGAGCCTCCTCAAAAGAGGACTTAATTAGACCTTTCAGTATCAGCATATTTTTTTCTTTCTACTAATGCCTGGTGACTGAATACTTGACAAATCGTACAGTCTTGTTGAAGATGAGCTGGGCCCAAGCAATACAAACAGGATGAATGCCCAGCATTGGCCATCTTCTGTCCACATCCCTGGCATTGTTTAAAGCCAGTAGTTCCTTTCGATTTATCTGCCATGCTGACAGGTACAAAAGAAAAAGAAAGGTCAACAGGCAGCAATCACACACACATGCACACAGAAGGAAAGGAAAGCTACCAACAATGGTAGGCTCAAACTACCTTAACAGGTAGAGAAAGGAAAGGTACTACCAATGCCAGTAGGGATGAATACCGTATGGTAAAACAGCACACTCACAAAGAAAGGTGAGAGAATCTAGCAGGAAGGAAGGATACCACAGGAAAAACAAGGTGGGTAGAAGAAAGTTCAAATAAAGTATATATATATATATATATATATATATATATATATATATATATATATACATACATATATACACACACATGCATACAGAGATATATATATATATATATGTGTGTATATATATACACACACACACACACACACACACACACCAGTAAGCAGAGAAAAAAACTAGGAAACTTTACTTAGCTTGCGAAAGAAGGTGGCTGACGCATCTTGTGACAAGAGGTGCAAACGGGATCTAAGGAAATCTGAAGAAGGGTACTGTGGGTAGAGACTTAGCTCAAGAGGTTTTGGCTTGCGCGAGCTGTGTAACGTGTGTAATGATAGAAACTGAGTCCCAGAGGTCAAGGATAAATGAAGACTGACAACATCAGATCATATTGTTTCTCTGTATAACTACTTTTTAAAAGTTTCACACATAGCTCTCAATTCTTCTTCAAAATCCTTTTCCCTTAAACTTTATTCTTATTAAAGAATTAGAATTAGAGAAATTAGGAACAAAAAACATTTTAACCTATCCAAGTTTAACAATGACCTAAAAATGTGTAACTGAACACCCTAAAAAACTTAGACCTTGATGAAGCAATACTATACTTCAATACAACCTTCACAAATATACTTAACAATCATGCGCCCCCCCCCCCCCCCGAACCACTAAAATTAAAACCAAACATGCCCCCTGGCTAACTCTAGACTAAAACATTCCTCAAAAATAAAAACAAAGCCTGGACAAACTTTTGTAACAGCAAATCCCAATTAGATAAACAAAAATACCTTGAACTACACAACAAAGCCAAAAAACTTAACAAAACAGACAAAATCTCCTACTACCAAAATATACAGAATAAACATATAAACAACCCAAAAAAGTTCTGGGCAGCAATCAACTCTGTATTACAACCAGGGAAAATACCCACTCAAAAAACAGCAAATAAACATGACAATATCCCCACACAGTTCAACATATTCTTTACAGAAACGATCCAAGCCCCTGCAAATAACCAACCTAGCTCCAACAACCCACAACACCCTCTCCACCAGAAATATTAATCAATGGCCTCAACTTCAGCTTCAACCCAGTACCTACCAAGACCATACAAAAACTACTACTACAACTCAAACCGACCACCCTAGCTGCTGATAAACTACCAACTGAATACCTTCAACTAGCCACAGAAGCTATAGCCTACCCTGTCTCCATCCTAATAAACAGATCCATCTCTGAGTGTAAAGTATGCCAGCTATGGAAAATATCTCATATAATTCCATTGCACAAAGGTGGTAGCTCTCTTGAACTCAATAACTATCGCCCTATAGCAATACTACCCCCCTATCAAAACTTCTTGAGAGAGTAGTACATATGCAATTGATGAAGTACCTCCTAGAAAACCAACTACTATCCACACAGCAGCACGGCTTTAGACCCTTCCACAGCACCTCCAATGCACTTACCTCATTTACTAATACCATCAATAATCACAGAAATAACAGACTACACGTATCGGCTACATTCTTAGATCTATCCAAAGCTTTTGACATGGTCAACCATGAAAAGCTCCTTCACTCAATATCCACCCTAAACCTTAGTATCTCTGCTATTTCTTGGTTCAAGAGCTATCTAGATGCTAAGCAGCAAGCTGTAATATGGCAAAACAAAATCGCTCCCTTATTGCCTGTCTTCCTAGGAGTTCCCCCGAGGCTCCATCCTGGGTCCATTGCTCTTCACCCTATTTACTAATCAATTCCCAGCCATCATTCCTAAAGCCTCAATAGTGCAATATGCAGACGATACCACCATAATATGCACAGCCAAGTCACTAGACGTCCTCCTCTTCCAAACACAAGAATGCTTTTCCCTACCCAAAACTTGGATCACCAATCAAAACCTCAGTCTTAACCCAGCTAAAACAAAACTACTCCTCTTTAGCTCCCACATATCTATAACCCCCCTCAGATAGCTTTATAATCTCATGAAATAACAATACCTCCATTACCTCTATCAATCACACCAAACAGCTAGGCATGGAAATTGACAATCACCTTAGATTTGACCTACACATTTCCCTAACCATAAAAAAAGTTCATAAAAAACTTGATGTACTCTATCGAAACAAACAATTTCTCTCCAACCACTCCAAAATAACAATAGCCAGGACACACCTATTATCCACCTTACTCTATGCTGCCCCTGTTCTTACTAATCTCCGCAAAACTGACCTAAACAAACTCAACAGCTGTTATAACAAGATAGCTAGATTTGCTACTCGTTCATCTTCTAGAACATATCACTGTGAATGCCTCAAAACACTCAACTGGTTAGAACTCCCACTAACACTTCAATTCAATCAACTGTCACTTGCACACAAATTATTACGTCACTCAGACAACACTCCAGCTCTACAACACCTACTTCAACCCTACACCACCACCAGAACCCTAAGATCTAGCACCCAAAACCTCCTTAAGCTTACCAAATTTAACAATGAGGGAGGTAAATCAGTCTACAGCCACTATATTTATAAAATCTGGAACTCCCTTCCTGCCCACATAACAGGCAACAACTCCTCAACCCAATTCAAGAAACTACTTAAAACTCACTTCATGAATAACAGACTAAGCTCCTGTCTCACCCCTGGCTAGGACACACTATATTGCTATCATCAACCAGATTCATAGTTTAGCTACAGACCTATAATGTAAACAGAACAAGTAGTATTGCCTTATATTTAGACTGTAGCACTAAGTGTACTTCCAGCTTTCCTAGAGGTGAAAGAAATGTGTCTCATGAATGTTGTCCATTGTACTCCCTTCCATTTTGCACTACTATGTCTCATAATAATTAACAGATGATTGTCTCATGCTAACATTTGTTTAACCTGCCTTTTACTAGCATTTACTGTACTGTCTTGTATTGTCTGTTAACTATAAAATCATATCTCTTGGAGCTTTTCTCCCCGGGCCTCCGCTGAAAATGGACTAATATCCAGTTGTACTCTCCTGGTTAACAAATGTAAAATAAATAAATAAATTATTAATAGGCTGCAAGGGAGGGAGTAAGAAAACTACAGGAGGAAGTTTGTTTTCCATATATCTTATGTTCAGAATTATTACTTTGCACAAACAAAACAAAATCTGAAAAGATGTACTTCCTATTCATCTCAAAATTAAAAATGAAAAGGAATCGATTAATTGTTCAATTACTTCTGAAAATTTCAGCATCTTTAATACCCCTTTAAGCACAAACAATAGATCTATAAAGCAAAACTATTTTTTCACCTTTGCTGTAGCGATCTACTGGTATAGCTGCATTCATTTGCAAAATTCATCATAAATACATTTTTTATGGTGAGGATTATATTGCTTCCATGACCACCATCCTTTTTTGTACGTAAAACACTTTACTGGACATAAAATAACTGTATGAAACACTAAATTCTAACACTTCTGTAATGTGATATGCCTTATGATTATCTCCCAATACTATATTTACTCCTCCCAAATCATCTTTATGGTCTATATTACCACACAAGTTGCTCACATCATATCACCCAAAAAAGTCATACTTCCTAGAAAATTGTTTATTTTTCCAATGAAATCAAAAATTGTTTTTTTTAATAAAAAATCTAATTTTATAGCATAGGGGCTGCAAACACTTGTATGGTCAAGCAGGATAAACTATCTAGATATTTTTGCCTGTAGCAATAGTCACTGTATATGGCCTGATCAGATCTTTATGTATTTGTGGAACTGTGTAAAAAATTGAGTTGCATGATATTTCGTCTTGAGAGAATTGTTTTGCGGTCTGGTCATAAATACCAGTCTAATCCTTATTTTAAGAACTCTTCCAGTATTGTAGAAAATTATATAAATGGATTACCCTGGAGCTTGCTCTTCCATAAGCTCAGCACACATCTACGGGATAGTGTATTTTTAACACTGTTATTCTCCTTTTCTGCAGTGCTAATAAGTACTTGCTTATTCTTTTTAGCTTTTGTATGCTATTTTATTCTTACTTACTTGAAATCTAGTTTTTTTCCAATTTTTTTGCAGTTCATAAACATTTCATACGTCTCTTTTCATACTACTTATAAAAAAAATAAATATGAAAAGGAGGTATAAATTCACTTCTCTGATAATAACAATCTAACACTATGGGTGCAACCTCACCCCCACCAGGGGTCCCTTCACTTGGTTCATACATTATTTCATTGTCTGAATTAGTATATGCTGCCAAATCCAATAACTCACTATCAACATTTCTAGAGTGCTTTCAATATTACCTGTTATTTCCATTTTTCCAAAATACCACTTTGAATCTAATTTGCTAACAAAAATAAACAAATCCATCCTATATTAATATCACTTTGGAGCATCAGGCAATATACACTTCGTACCTTTTAACATCAGCTGTACTGCTGATTCATCCAGAGTTTCATTTGCACAGTTATTAGCATATGTATGCTGGTCATGTTCCAGGCTATTCATAACATTCAGACAAGCCTTTTAAGTCTATATTATGCATTAAATGCAGTCATGCTAGCTCTGTCATCTGGCAAATTGTGTTATAGCACTGTCAAATGTGCTTGATTACAATATTCTGTTTTTTTCTCCCTCTACCATGACATCATCTATCTGTTGTGTGTATAACTAGGGCAACATTGCCTTTGCTAAGTCTAGTCTGATACTCAGCATATCCTTCTCCTTGTAAACCCAGGAATTAATCTCCTTCCTCCACCTCCTCCCTTACCAGACATTGGTTACACCAACTCTGGAGGAAAGGTCAGAGACCCATCACTGAAGAACTTCATGAGCTTCAAGGTTTCTCCAAAATAGGGGTTTATCTAGTGGGAGGATGAATACCTCCCCTTACCTGTCTTGCACATAAAAGCTTCTAGAGCCTCAGACTCCTCATAAGAAGCGAACCTGGAGGAGTCTACACATCCACCCCACTCACTCCAGCACTAGCAAAATTACACGTTCATACCAACACATTTGATGTACACAATCATTAAGTGTCAAGTAATATTAAGCCAGTACTGCAACGGATGCCTGCTGAATGGTGCATGCAAACCTAGCAACCCTGTACCAGATCCAGTGCTGTTTTAAGCCTATGCCTCGTATGGCTACATTTATAACTCCAATGGACAAATCCTCCTAGACTTAAGCATCTCTTATGAAGTCGATATCATGAACTGGAGACAGAACCTGTGGGTCCTTCTCAACTTGGCTCACATGACTCTGAAAGACCAGAGTGAGACATGCTGAGGACAACGTTTGCTCCCAAGCTCAACCACGGAGCTATGGCTAAGTGACTCAAGGGGATGCTCCCCAAGATAAAGTCTGGTCATGGGCCTGATTCAGCCAAATCAGTGGGGAGTGATTCCAACACCAAGGAATGCAGCCTTCTCTTCCAGAGGTGGAGGCCAGCATGGGCATATTTCAATTTCCTTGTTATCCACTGCAGCTGAAACAAAAGTTAGCTCCAATGCATTTTAGCTAAGGCTACGGTCACAACAACTGCAGGACTGAAGGACCATTATGAAATGGATTTACCTCCAGAATTGTGTGACTAAGGCCCTCCTTTTGTTTCTTCGGTCTTTTCATGGGACTCTGGCAAAGACAAGGGTATGAACATAGAATCTACCTACAAATCCCTGTAGTGGACATTTATAGCCTTTGCCATGCTTCTGTTAGCAAGTTAGGCTTGCAGTTTCTCCCTCAGATGTCTGAAAGTTGCTGGGTTAAATTGTTAGACTTAAGGAAGTGGACCATGCTGTGCAACTCTAATGCCAGTGCACATCTTGGTTCATTTAGTGGCCTCATGAACATTTTGAAAGGTTTGATGCTTTACGTACAGAATAACAAGTAAGTCCTGAAATCTGAACTATCAAAGAAAAAGCAAAAGACAAAAAAGTGATGACCTCAGTGCCTTGGTACATTCTCCCAACCCACTGCCACATCATGATACAAGTTAAGGAACTGAAAATATGCCCGAGAGTACTGGTGTGCTCTCTTAATTCAGTCTTATCTCATGCCATGTTGGGGAACAGAGTACAAGCCGAATGTGTATGCAATCACCTAATGCAGTGTCATGCAAGCCTTACAGACAGGAAGTGAGCACAAGTCCCTGACTGCATCAACTCCAAAGGATAAAAAAAATGAACTAGCATGGAAGACAGGATGAACTTGGGTATAGGCTCTCCAATAATAGATACAGTGTCCTTGGTAGAATTATACACATGTATTGCTTAAAACACGCAATTAATTTCTAATCACAGAGAAAAAACAAAATATCTGTAACTTTTTATAACTTGTTACTTTCAGATACATAATAGATACGATCTTAACCCATCAGCTGATGTACTAGATGATCTCTCTTTAATAGCTCCTGGGTGGTATATTCGTCATCACTAAAACCAATTTGCCACTATTTTCAGCAAAGTCCCACTCTGTGATATCCATGAGGATGGCTGACACATTTTGTGATGTAATGAGCTAGTTACATAAACAAGACTGTCTTCTAAGCCTGCTATCTTTCCCTCTAGACATCCGTGATAGGCAATCTGCAAATCAAGAAATGATACTGTAGATATAGCACTGCATGAGTAAAACAAGCGACACAGAAATATCTACTCAGCCAACTTTCAGGGAATCTGTAGAAGGATGGTGGAAAAGTACTTCTCACACATCAAGAAGAGACCTCTAGTATATCGCATCTATATTAAAAGATCAAACGGCCACAACATCGAATCTCAGTACATTGAGACCACAGCATCGAAGAATACAACTGCAGAAAGCAGACTTGTTCACATCTCACTGCATCGAATTGCAACAGTTGGCCAACAGCTCAGAAATCCATGTGCCAGTCAGAATGAATACAGATATTTACTACCATCATGTTATACCTACCAAAACTAACACGCAAGATGTTAATGTCTCAGCTGATGGCCAACTATTGTGATTCAATGAGGTAAGATTCAAATATGTCAGCTTTCGATATCTATACTCTTCACTGCTCTGGTCTCGATGAATTGGGATTTGATGTTGTGGCCATTTGATCTTTTAATACAGATCCAGTACATCAACTGACAGCAGCATCTGTTATACTTAACTCAGATGACAATGCACAACGGGAGATAGGAAAGGCAGAATTCCAGCAGTACCATCAGGAAGGCCAGTGGAAGGTTTGCACTGAGAACCATGTCATCTGTAGCACAAATCTCTGCAACAGTGACATTCTCGAAGCAAGCACTGAAATGGTATTTGTCAATGGGCAGTTGACTGATGATGACTAAAAGTGAAGCTGGCAACCCACTTGGAAACAGTCATCTTGGCTACTGCCAGACCCACCTTTCTTGGAACAAAGATGCAGAGTTGGCTGATTAGTCTTTTTAAATTCATGCATCCTTCTCAGACAGTACCTGCACTGCCTGTGCATTTCATGGTGTGGAGGTTAGTGCTGACACCTTTGGAAAAGAAATGAAGAACAAACAATACTTTCTGCTCTACCCCTTACCCTGCCTTGTCTCTACCAGCTCCACCTTTCTCTATGCCCATTCTGTTACCTAAATGGTCTTGTCATTACGGCTGAATGGCTTAACTACTCTTGGAAGCAACTGTCTCATACTGAAGCAATGTTTCTGGATTACTTGGTCAACCTTCAATTATCTGAACTGTAAGGGAAAAAACAGGCAAGTGAAAACCCTTGTTAGGCACATTCTCTCCCTCTATCAAAGCCAAAAAAACAGGAAGTGGATACACTGATTCAGGGAAATTTCCAAAATCACCTTCAGGAAAAATCATAGATTTGTCCAGAGACAGACCTTATCGTAACAAAAGGCTACACATCACTCCTCACACATAAGGGCACAAGCCTTCAAGTTGTACTGGCCACCAGAGAGAGAGCTTTCCAATAAATTAACTTCAATGCCACTGATTCAGAATGCTCAAATGGCAGACATGCAATCTGGTCCACTATAAAGGACAGAGAAGTACTACACCTTTAAGGAACACAACCAGCCAGTGCTAGGCTACAATTGTCCATTTCAAGATTTTGGTAGCCAGAAGTAGCTGACAAATGTCCCCTAAGTAAAGAACAACAAAGGCCCAGATCATAGAGTGTCTGAGGTAATTCAGAATAACCTCCAACATAAGGTACAATGTACAGCTTCACCCAGACTATTAAAAGTTTCTACTATACACTATGCTTTTGCTAAGCAGAAGGCTGCTTAGTAGCCTCAGTTATTTCTGAGACTCCTGTTGACAAATGTGGCACAAAACACATCAGCAGTCATACCCTGGAGTGAAACTAGTCTTCCCTCTGGCCAGGAATTGGAGGGTCATCCCAAGTTAGGAATGGGGCAGTTTCTTGTACTGCCAGGGCCGTTAAATCTTGAAACCATGCACTGTTCAGCCACTACAGGCCAACAAGAAAGAACTTTGGTCCTAATATCTTAAACTTTGTGATGAGGTAGAAGTTAGAAGATCAGCATTACCGGAGGGAAGACATACAGGAAACTCCTGTGTTGAAGACTAATGAACCTCTCCCTGCCCTGCAGTACTGAACAGAGGAAGGGAAGGACACACATTCTCCCAAATGATAATCATATTTATCTCTGGGGAGCCATACATCTGGGAGATCCTGACTAAATAATGTTTTTGAATTCTGCACTCCGTAAAAGGAATTGAGATCTGGCAAGGGATGTCTAGAAGCTCTCTGGAGTTGTGAACTGTTCAGAAAAAGATGTTCTGATCTATGGGCCAATGCCAAATGAGCATAAATTTTCAGCACAAGGGGTTACACCTTGTGCACTTTTACTTATTTCAGTACCACACAACGAACTTGTTTCTGACTACACGAGAAAAGGCCCTAACACTTTGTCCAAGAGCTTTCAGTTTAGAAGCATTGCTTTTTAATTTGAAGCCCCACTCCAAGGGGATCATACTCCCTCACTACTTTGTAGCTTAGGTGGACTCCTCCTGCTACTGAACCATCTTCAGCCAAGTCCTACACAGGTTCAGCTGCAGGAAGGGAAGGCTTGGAAG
Organism: Protopterus annectens; assembly: GCF_019279795.1. Taxonomy (NCBI): domain Eukaryota; kingdom Metazoa; phylum Chordata; order Ceratodontiformes; family Protopteridae; genus Protopterus; species Protopterus annectens. The sequence continues at coordinate 594,850,745 of NC_056728.1, forward strand.
TAAAGGTCTGACAACAGCAACACATCAGCAAAAAGTACAGTTGTGTACACTTACCATAAATGTAGATGTTCGAGTGCATTCACTGTTGCAGTCATTACAATTGGGTTATCCTGCTGGCAGGGTACCCTCAGTCGGCCTGAATTCCAAAGTCTAGGTCCAGCGTCGGTTGCTATCGCCTCTTCCCTGACGTCAGTGCGCCAGGGGTATAAAAGATGCGGCCGATGCCATTTTCTTCAGTTTTTCTTGCCCTAGATGTCAGGTGCCCCCAAAAGGGTAGGCTAAAAATTTGTCAATAAAACATGCATGCACCAAAGCATATATTTTGCCTTCATCTACAAGCAAATACACCACATAGGTTGTATATAACAGAGAAGTACAGATAAGTTCCAGCAAAGAAAAGGGGGACGGCGGGTGGGTAACCTGGACTGCAACAGTGAATACACTCAAACATCTACATTTATGGTAAGTGTACACAACTGTACTATGTTCTTCGTGTTTCACTGTTGCAGTCATTACAATTGGGTTGAATCCCAAAGCTAAGGTTGGGAGGCTGGAGCTAAATAGCATTAGGAACGGCTATTAGGCCCTGCAGAACTGCAGTGGCAAAGCCTGCCCTGGATTTAGAGTAGAGTGGTAAGTGATAGTGCTTTGTGAAGGTGTGCACTGAACTCCAAGTAGCAGCCTCTAAAATGTCTTTGGTTGGTACTCCCCTGAGGAAGGCTGCTGAGGTGGCTGCTGCTCTGATTGAATGTGGCCTAATGCCCTTAGGTACTGGCTTGCCATGTTATGAATAGCAGAAACAAATGCAGTGGCCTATCCACTTTGAAATAGTCTGCTTTCAGATAGCCTTTCCTTGTGATGCTGCAGCATATGCCACTAGTAATTGCTCTGTCTTTCTGAAAGCTTTGGTTCTGTTCAAACAGAAGCGTAGCTGTCTATGTATGTCCAAAGAATGTAGAATTCTCTCCCCCTTATTCTGTGGGTTTGGATAAAAGGTAGGCAGATGAATAGTTTGGTTAAGGGCCACACTGGACACTACCTTAGGCATAAATGTCGGGTTTGTCCTCAGAGAAACCCTGTCTGGATAAAAAATGATAAAAGTTCCACAGCCATGAGTGCTTGTAGCTCTGAGACTCATCTTGCAGAAGTTATTGCTAGGAGCAGAGCTGTTTTCCAAGATAAAAACTTTATATCAGTTGTAGCGGCTGGCTCAAAAGGAGGCAGGGTGAGTTTTTCCAAGACATAATTGAGGTCCCATGCAGGTATTGGTGATCTCCTTGGAGGCCTTAAATTTTTGACCCCTCTGAGGTACTGCCTTAATAAAGGATGAGAAAAGATTGGTGGCTCTGTATTGTAATGAGCCGAAATGGCAGAGGCATGAATTTTTATAGATGAAAAGGATAGGCCTTTGTCCAGCATCTCAGTCAAGTATTGTAAAATCTGAGGAATATTTGGTACAGCAGTGTCAATTACTTGTGCCTGGTTCCAAGCACAGAATCTCTTCCATTTTCCAGCATAGGATTTTCTATTTCTAGGCCTCCTGGCTTCTAAAATGACATCCATCACTGCTTTAGTGAGAGGTGTGTTTTGTATGACTATGTTATCCGCCATGCTGCCAGATTTAAGGTCTTGAGTTGGCTGTGATGGATCTGATTGTTCTGCTGGGACAGTAAATGAGGCATTTGAGGTAAGGTCCAGGCTGGGTATTGAGACAGGTTCCTTAGGATTTGATACCAGTACTGGCGTGGCCAGTTTGGGGCAATCAGTACCATTTTTGGCTTCTCCTGTCTGACCTTTAGGAGTACCTTGGGGAGGAGAGGCAGAGGAGGAAAGGCATATACTGTTAAGTTTTTCCAGCTGAAAGATAGGGCATCCACTTTCCATGCTTGTCTGTGATGAGTCCTTCTGCAGAATATCTCTTTAGTTGGCAGTTGTTTGGTGAGGCAAAAAGATCTATGTCCGGGCATCCCCATTTCCTTGTTACCATGCTGAAGACTTGTGGATCCAATTTCCACTCGTGGGGATACATGAGGTTTCTGCTTAGTTCATCTGCCAGAGTACTTATCTTTCCTGGCAGGAATTGTGCCTGCAGATATACTTAGTAAGTCAATGCTGTGTCCCACAAAGTCATGGCTAGTCTGCAAAGGGGGTAAGAATGAGTGCCTCCCTGCTTGTTTATATACCACATGACCGTGGTATTGTCTGTCTTTATCAGTAGTTGTCCCAGATGAAGTAGGTCCTTGAAAGCTGTCAGGGCATTTTGAACAGCTAGCATCTCTTTTTGATTGATATGTACATGCATTTGGTTTGCGGACCATGTGCTTTGAATACATCTTCCTGCCATGTGGGCTCCCCAGGCATAATCCGATGCATCCGTTGTTAATGTCTGTGTGGCTAGGGGTAGAGTGAATGGTTGTCCCTTGTTCTGGAGACAGGCCTTCGCCCACCATCGAAACTCCTGTTGCAGGCACGGAATGAGAGTAACTATTGTTTCCAGGCTGTGGCAATGTTGAGTCCAAACACTTTTTAGGTACCATTGAAGTTTCCTCATATGCAGTCTTGCATATGGAATTAGTAGAATGCAGGATGCCATGAAGCCCAAAGCCTGCAGAATTTTTCTTGCAGATAACTGGGCCTTTGTTGCCAACAGTTTGAAATAGGTAGTCAGTTGCCTTTGCTTGTCTGGTGTGAGATAAGCCATCTGGGCAGTTGTATTTAAGCTTGCACCCAGGAATATTATCTCTTGAGAGGGTACTAGTTTTGATTTCCGTTCGTTGACTGTGTTCCCTAGGCATGGTAGTAATCTCTTTACAAATGCCAGATGCTGTAGTAGAATGTCTTTGTTCTCTGCTTGAATGAGGCAGTCATCCAAGTAAGGATATATTTGTATTCCTCTTTGTCTGCAGTATGCAATTACTGGTGCCAGGCACTTTTTGAAGACCCTGGGCGCAGTAGATAACCCAAAGGGCAGTGCAGAGAATTGGCAGTGCATTGAGCAAGCTTTGAATCTGAGGTATCTTCTGCATGTTTGTCTGAATGGGACATGCAGGTATGCCTCTTTTAGATCTAAAGTCACAAGCCAAGCCTTCTTGCCCAACATGGGCAGAAGCTGCTGTAGAGTCAACATTTTGAATTTTGGAATATCCAGATATGTGCTTAGAATAGATAGGTCCAGTATTGGTCTCCAGGCTTTGTCCTTTCTGGGTACCAAGAAGAGTCTTGAATAGAATCCTTGTCCCTGCTCTTGTTCTGGTACTTGTTGAATGGCCTTCGTGTTCATGAGGGATGAAACTTGTTTTTGTGCCTCTGCCCACTGATGCTTTGGCAGGTCTGGCCAACCGTTTGCCCTTGGCAGGGTATGGAAAGTAAACTTGTAGCCTTGTGACTCTATGTTTAGACTCATTTGTCCTGGGTTATTATGTGCCAATTTTGGGAAAAGTGCTAGTTTTCCCCCTAAAGGTGCTGCCAGAAGATAAGTGCTTGGTGCAGGCAGGGGGAAGTCATTGGGACTGTTTGCTGTATATGTCTGTGATTTGTCTTCTCCAGTTTTGGAGGTAGAAGCACCCCATTGTTTAGACCTGTACGAACCTTGGGGCTGGGATCTGCCTCTAGGGCATCTGTATCTGCCCCTTTGTGGCTTGTCTGACACTGGAAAGGACCAATTCTTTGTAGGCCAGTGTCTGCTAAATCTTGATGGCTGTACCTGTAAGAAATCCTTGACTGTTTGCATAGATTTAGCTTTGTCCTCCATTTTCTTTAACACCTCTTCTGCCTTAACACCAAACAAAGCATCATGCTGTAATGGAGCATCTAATAATTTTGCTTTAACATGATCAGGAAGAGTTTGTTCCTTTAACCAAGCATGCCTCCTAATGACAGAGCCCGTAACTGCGGCCCTGCAGGAGGCCTCCAGAGAATCAAAACCACATTGCAAAGTATGCTTTCCAACTTGTTCAGCTGCATTCAATAAATCCTGCATTTCTTTGTTTTCTGCACATTCAGAATTTATCATTTTCTGTTTAAGCAGTGACATAATATATTGCTGACATCTGAGCATATGAAACTGACAATTTAAAGCCCTTATAGCCAAGGAAGCAGAAGTGTAAATCTTTTTTCCCCATCTGTCCAGTGCCCTAGCATCCCTGTCAGAGGGAGTAGGGTTTTTTTGCAGTGGAAGCCTTGACCCCTTTGGGACCCTGAGAGATGGTTTCTGGGTCAGCAGCAGCATTTTTGAAAAGGAATTTATGAGAGTCAGGAACCCTGCAGTACCTTGTCTGGCTTGACAGGAGCTGGAGGTAAAAAGTCAGGGGTCAGACTGGACTCTGAAAATACATCATCTACAATGTCTAACACAGGTGGAATAGCTAGGGGCCTGTGTTGTGGTAGTAAAAGGAAGTCTCTGAGCCTTTTCTTAGATTCTGAATAAGCTTGGCTCTCCCAGTGGAAATGCTCCCTCATGGCATGTAAAGTTTCCCCAAAAGAATAATCCTCAGGAGTTGAGGGTGAAGGGATAGATTTTTCAGCATCAGAATCCTCATAGGGAGGAAGAGAGTATTCCTGATCAGAAGAGGAATTAGATGAAATGGAAACCTGATCTGAAGATTCATATTCTGTCTCTTGCCTAGGCCTCTTATCCGGAGGGGGATGGGAACCCCTGATCAAAGTAATTAGGTCTTCGGCCATTTTGAGCATCTGTTTTTTAGGCATGGAGGCCTGTCCATGAGGCTGTTGCACTTGTGTCTTTGTCTTTAAAGGTGCTTTAGTCTTTGCCTTTGAAGCTGAAGTCGTTTTAACATATAACTGAGTAGGTCTGAAAACACCCTCAGAAGCCGATGCCTGCTCAGCGGCTCCGGACCCATCTGAGGGAATAGTTTCCAAAGGTCCAATACCTTGAGCTTCCAGCGGCCTGGTCGACTCCACGTGGGTGTCGGTAGCGGCCTGCGAGGCTAAAGTAGCAGTCGTCAGGGTCTACGAAGGGGTCTCACTGAGAACCGGCGACTGGTTTAGAAGAAGCCTCATCGTCGGTTTTGGAACTCGGATGCCTGTCCTTTTCTTTGCGTTTCTTGGGAATTCCGGTAGTCGGATGGCTATCAGACGACATTGCATAGTTAAATCTTCTGCCAAAATAGTGAAATGCAAAATCGTACAGACGCTTAATAGTGCGTTGGTTAAATCTAGCACAAAACCGACAACTAGCTACTTCGTGGTCAGGGCCTAGGCAAGGAATACAGTAAGAATGAAAGTCCTTATGAGGTATTTGCTTCCCACAAGAAATACAATTATTAACTTTTTCTGACATCGGTCTGAAGCAAGAAAAAAGTTTCCCCAACGGGATACTTAGGTTTTAGTGAAGACTTCGGATCTGAAATTCGAACATGGAAATCTCAGGAGTCGGCCGACCGGCACTAGCGAACTGCTTTTGCTTTGGGCACCGTGCGGCAAGAAAGACTGAAGAAAATGGAGTCAGCTGCATCTTTTATACCCCTGGCACACTGACGTCAGGGAAGAGGTGACAGCAACCGACACCGGATCTAGACTTTGGAATTCAGGCCGACTGAGGGTAGCCTGCCAGCAGGATAACCCAATTGTAATGACTGCAACAGTGAAACACGAAGAACATCCACTGAATACTCTTATTACAGCACCTGCATCCCTAGCCATGCACACACCATCATGAAGATCACAGCCCAAACCAGCAGATCCACTACAGCTTGCCTAGACCCTGTGCTGTCTCTTCACCCAGCAGGCAGAAATCATGACTAAGGTCAGGGAGGATTTCTTAAAATTTATTTTGACTCCCCCCAAAAAAAAATGCAGCCATGGGAGGTCTCACAGCAAGCTTACCTCTAAGTCGTCTGGTAGTCTAGGTAGAGGAACACCAGAAGATCCTTCTCACACAAGGCTTTAGCAAGAAAGTTCAACACCCCATTGAAGATTCTGAGTGTTGAAGAAAACCCAAATGGCCCACCTGAAGTGACCTGAAGGAGTTTCCAGTACAGACCCCATATGCTAATGTGACAAAAGACATCCATTTTGCTGACCAACACCAACCAAACATCCTACGGAGTACAGAAACAATTCAGTGTATGGTGATTATCTGGAGCAGTATGTACTAGATATGCTAGCTGACATCACTGATGTAGACAAAAGGACAACAGTCTCAGACCAGGAAAGCTTGGAATTAAAAGAAGCCATTAGCGCAGAGAAATAATACAGTGCAAGGTGTTTACCTACAGTTTACTGTAAGGATCAGACATGCTGGTTGAATACACTGTGGTCTAGAATGGGAGAAAAGTCACCCATCTCACTTTAGGACCAGAAATGATGGGAATAAACCCCCATCACATCTCTTTGACAGTGGAAGCTTCTACAGGCTCTAGGCCAATCTCAGAAGTTCCACTGACATGCATTTATTCACAAGGTGAGGTCTTTTTGAGGGAAAGACAAGTGAGTTTTAGGACATAATCAGAGGTAAAAAGATCTATATGTCTCTGGTTTCTTCTGGTGGTTCTGTAAGCTGAGCTGATCTCAAAGAACTACCATTCCATATATGCAGCCACAGACCATAGTTAGGACTACTGTGGACCTGCTACCTTGAAACCCTAACTGACTTCACTAAGGTAGAAGGGAAAACTGTCTGATGCCAGAAGGCCTTCCTTGGAAGGACAACTTCTTCTACAGGTAGCCTAGTCCAAGAAAAACATACGAGTGACCAGAGAGGATGCAAAGAAGAAAGGGTCTGCTTTGTCTTAAAGAAGTCATCAACCATGTGATGAGCATGCTAGCTGAATTTCCTGCCTTCACAGACTGAGCATATAGGATTTTGTTTCTGAGCGTCTCCTTGAGTGTGGACGACCACAGTCATGCAAACACCTTAGCTTGTAACACAAGCCTAAGCATAAGTACAGTGCACAATAGGATATATGGCATCCCACTGAAGAGTCCAATGGCTAAGGTCTTTCTTGATCAAAGACTTTGGGAAATTCTCCAGATTCAACTCAACCTGGTGTGCTAGGAATAGAGAGAGGTCAAATGAATAACAGAGCTTCTCAAGCCTAACTGTGACACACAAACTGTTTAAACCTCTGGACTCTAGGATCTACACAGAATAAAAGTACCTCACAGGTATTGATACTGAGGTGCTTTGTAAGATGATCTGCTCTTTCTAGCATTAACTTGTAAAAGGCTCATTCCTTTTAATGGATTTGCGGAACATAGAATGGGTACCTCAAAGCTGCTCAAACGGCAACACTAATGACTAACTTCAAAGGACAGATGACAAAAGGCTCCTCATGCTTCTACCCAGAAACTCCAAAATGTGCTTCTGTTGGAGTAGAAGAGGTGCAAACAGCCAATACGAGGTGCTACCCATGAGCCTGAGAGTACTGCAGAATAACGGGTCATCCAGAAGTGAAAGAGAAGGGAGGTGGTCTCATTCTCCCTAGCGCATTTCAGAAACTGAGGCCCTGAAATCCTTCAATTCCAAATAAGAGGCACAGGGGGAAGAAAAACTCTGACCCCTGCTACCTAAAGACATGACCTGTCACACAAGCAAACAAGCATTTGTCAGACCAACATTAAACACTGGGGGTCCAAGACTAGTGTTTCAGCACAAATCAGATGAAGATAAGTGAGGGAAGCCTGGGCGACAGCTGCTGCAGGCTTTATATCCAACTGCCTAATGTTGATATCTCACTCACAGATCTCAAACCCCAATCAGACATAAAACAACTATCAGAAGTTCCCGGTCTGAGTCATGAATCCTGGCAAGAGGCAACCAGGCAGACTCTCCAACTGGGGAAAGTCCTAGAGGAAAGTCCCTAATCCAGACTGACCTCAATCTGTAGCCACTTGATTTAATGGACCAATCTCTAGGACCAGGCTGACTGACCAAGAGCTTCAGTTGATCATCCAAAGACACGATGGTACAAGAACCTTGGGGTGTAACTCCCAATGTGTAGGAGCTGATGGTGCACCTCCCACATTGAAATAATCCTCCATTGAAGCCAAGGACTGGTTTGGACTCAAACTTCTGATAAATCAAGGTAAGCATACCAGAGTTACCTCAAGGATGCGCATGCCCAGACATGGTCTATGAATGCTTCATCTTGTACCGAAGTTACAAAGAATAGCTGGGGTTGTAACAAAAATCCTACTGCCACTCTCCTCAAACAGTTACCACTGCCACCATGATGATGAAGAAGGTTAACATATTCCTCTCTCTTTCCATGCTTAGAAGCTGGATTGAACCTCTGTTACTTAGACATGTTTAATGTCATGCTCTTCTCCAGGATATGTAAGCCATTATCTAGTAATCTGATGGATGTACAGCTATACTAAAAAAAATTTTGCATATGACTTCAGAATTTCACTGATAAGAGCAGAAAAGTACAGTTGGGTACACTTACCATAAATGTAGATGTTCGAGTGTCTTCACTGTTGCAGTCATGACTGTAGGGTTCTCCCCTGCCGGCAGGCAGTCCTCGGTCGGCCAGAATCCCAAAGTCTGGGTCCAGCGTCAGCTGCTCAGATATGCTCCCTGATGTCAGAGCGCCAGGAGTATAAAGCTGACAGCCGACGCCATGTTCTCCAGTTTTTCTTGCCCCAGATGTCAGGTGTTCCAAAATGAGTAGGATCCCATACCCTTTGCAAATACACCTCAAAAGAAGGGTGAAGAAGGGAACCACACAAAAGAAAAAATAAGAGGGGACAGGAGGAAGGGTAACCCAGACTGCAACAGTGAAGACACTCTAACATCTACATTTATGGTAAGTGTACACAACTGTACTATTTTCATTGTGTTTCACTGTTGCAGTCATGACTGTAGGGTTGAATCCCAAAGCAGAATAAAAGGGAGGTGGTCATAAAGTAGGGGAGGCGGCTAAAAGGCCCTGCAAGACAGCAGAAGCAAAGCCTGCCCTAGACTTAGAGTAGAAAGGTAGATTGTAGTGCTTGGAAAAAGTAAGCATTGAACTCCAAGTTGCAGCTTCCAAAATGTCTTTGGTAGGAACTCCCCTGAGGAAGGCAGCTGAAGTGGCAGCAGCTATCCGTGGGATTTGCTTTCCATGGTGTGAATAGCAAAATCTGATTCCATGAGCAATCCATTTTAGAAATGGTCTGTTTTGAAATGGGTTTACCTTGGGAACTTGAAGCATAAGAAACAAACAATTGCTCTGATTTCCAGATGTCCTTGGTTCTGTCCAGGTAAAAACATAGTTGTCTGTGTACATCCAAGGAATGCAAGATCCTTTCCCCCTTATTTTGAGGACTGGGGAAAAAAGTTGGCAAGTGAATAGTTTGATTTAAAGCCACTTTGGAAACCACCTTAGGCATGAAAGTAGGATTAGTCCTTAAAGACACCCTGTCTTGATGAAAAATAATATAAGGTTCCACAGCCATGAGAGCTTGCAACTCCGAAACTCTCCTGGCAGAGGTAAGAGCTAACAAGATAAAAACTTGATGTCAGATGTGGCAGCAGGTTCAAAAGGAGGTAAGATGAGTTTTTCCAAAACATAGTTGAGATCCCAAGCAGGAATGGGTGGAGATCTAGGGGGCCTTAAGTTCTTAGCTCCTCTGAGAAACTGTCTCATGAGCTGATGGGAAAAGATTGGAGGGTCTGTATTATAATGAGCAGAAATAGCAGAGGCATGGATCTTTATGGAAGAGAAAGAGAGACCCTTATGCAAGAGGTCTGTCAGGTAAAGTAAAATCAGAGGAATGTTAGGAACAAGAGGATCTGAATCCTGAGCCTGCATCCAGGAGAAAAATCTTTTCCATTTTCCTGCATAAGATTTTCTAGTGCTAGGACGTCTAGCTTCTAAAATGACATCCATCACCTGCTTGAGTAGGAGAGATTGAATCAAAGACCCTGGATTAACCAGGCTGCCAGGCTGAGAGTTTTGACATGGGAGTGCAGAACCTGACCCTGGTGTTGGGACAGAAGGTTCGGAGTCTGTGGTAATACCCAAGGGGGCTCCAGACAAAGGTTTTTCAGTGTTGGGTACCAAAACTGTCGAGGCCAATTTGGGGCCAGCAAAATTATCATCTTGGGCTTGTCCTGTTTGATCTTTAATAACACCCGTAGAAGAAGCGGTAGAGGCAGGAAGGCATACCCAGAGAGGTTTCTCCAACTGAATGATAGTGCATCCATTTTCCAAGCTAGTTTGTGGAATGTCCTGGTGCACAAAATCTGTAGTTGATGATTGAGGTGGGATGCAAAGAGGTCTATGTGAGGACATCCCCAGACTGCTGTAATCATCCTGAATATTTCTGTGTCCAGCATCCATTCGTGTGGGTCTGACAGGTTTCTGCTCAGACTGTCTGCCAGGCAGTTTTGCTTCCCTGGTAGAAACTGAGCTTGAAGTTCCAGTTTGCAAGCTAGAGCTGTGTTCCATAGATTCATGGCTAGTCTGCAAAGGGGATAAGAATGAGATCCCCCTTGCTTGTTTATGTACCACATAACTGTGGTGTTGTCTGTCCGTATCAGTAGCTGTCCTGGTTGTAGAAGATTCCTGAAAGCCCAAAGAGCGTTCTGAACGGCTAACATTTCCTTTAAATTGATATGCAGGTGCTTCTGATCCTTTGTCCAAAGGCCCTGCAGACAGTTGCCCTGAAAATGGGCTCCCCATGCATAATCTGAAGCGTCCGTGGTTAGTATCTGAGTGGCTGGAGGCAGACTGAAAGTTTTTCCTATGAGAGTACATGCCTTGGACCACCAAAGGAATTCCTTTTGAAGACAAGGCAGGACGGTGATCTGTATGTCTAAACTGTGGCAATGCTGAGACCATACACTTTTAGGTACCACTGTATTTTCCTCATATGTAGTCTTGCATATGGTACGAGAAGGATGCAGGAGGCCATGTAACCCAAAGCCTGCAGGAACTTCCTTGCAGATAGCTGAGTTAAAGTTGCCAAGGTTTTGAAAGTTGAAACCAGCTGTAATTGTTTTTCGGATGTCAGAAATGCCATCTGGGTTGTTGTGTTTAGAAAAGCACCCAGAAAGGTTATCTGTTGTGAGGGTATCAAATTTGACTTTGTTATGTTTACAGTGAATCCCAGGAACTTGAGAAGATTTTGAACAAATTCTAGATGCTGGAGTAAGACATCCTTGCTGTCTGCCTGAATAAGACAGTCATCCAGATAAGGGTAAATTTGAATTCCCTTGAGTCTGCAATAAGCTACTACTGGAGCCAGGCATTTGGTGAAGACCCTGGGTGCAGTAGACAATCCAAAGGGCAGTGCAGAGAATTGATAGTGCCTCGATCCGGCCTTGAACCTGAAGTATTTTCTCCATTCCTGCCTGATGGGAATGTGTAAATATGCCTCCTGCCTGATGGGAATGTGTAAATATGCCTCCTTTAAATCCAGAGCTACCATCCATGCATTTTTGGTCAGCATTGGAAGTAGCTGCTGTAGAGTAAGCATCTTGAATTTTGGTATTTCGAGAAAAGTGTGACAGATCCAGAATGGGTCTCCATGAATTTTGCTTTCTGGGGACTAGAAAGAGCCTTGAGTAAAAACCTTGTCCCATATCTCTGAAAGTGGAACCAGTTCTATGGCTTTCATAGCCAAGAGAGTTTCCACCTGGTTTAAGGCCTCTAACCATTGATGTTTTGGAAGATCCAGCCATCCGCTTGGTCTTGGTAAGGTATGAAAATGGAATTTGTAACCTCTTGAAACCACATCCAAAACACACTTGTCTTGGGTTATACGAGTCCAATTTAGGTGAAAAAGAGAAAGTTTTCCTCCAAGAGGGGCTTCCAGGCAAGAAGTTCCTGCAGCCCAACAGAGGGAGTCATTGAGCCTGTTTTCTATGAGCTTGCGACCTGCCCTCTCCTCCCCTAGGAGTGGAAGCAGTCCACTGTCTTGGTCTATAAAAGGCTTGCGTTTGAGGCGTTCCTCGGGAGCGTCTGTATCTACCCCTCTGAGGCCTGTCTGAATTGGGAAAGGACCAATTTTTTGTAGGCCAATTCCTACTAAATCTGGGTGGCTGTACTTGCAAGAAATCTTTAACCGTTTGCATGGATTTTGCCTTGTCCTCCATCTTCTTCATCACCTCTTCAGCCTTAGGTCCAAACAAAACATTATGCTCAACAGGAGCATCCAATAACTTAGCTTTTACTTGATCTGGCAAGTTTTGTTCCTTTAACCAAGCATGCCTTCTAATGACTGTACCAGAGGCAGCAGCCCTGCAAGAAGCCTCCAAGGCATCAAATCCACAGTGTAAACCATGCTTCCCAACTTGTTCAGTGGCATGCATTAAATCATGTAATTCCTTATCATCTGCACAGGCGGAAATGGAAGTTAGCTTTTGTTTCAAAACAGACAGAAGAAATTGCTGGTATTTCAGCATATGAAATTGACAGTTTAAAGCTCTAATAGATAAAGTAGCAGAAGTGTACACTTTTTTGCCCGATCTTTCTAAAGATCTGGAATCCTTCTCAGTGGGAATGGGGTTTTTAGCAGTAGCGGCCTTAACCCCCTTAGGACCCTGAGAAATGGTTTCAGGATCAGCAGTAGGATTCTTGTATAAAAACTGGTGGGAATCAGGAACCCTATAATATCTGTCTGGCTTAACAGGAGCAGGAGGAAAAGAGTCAGGAGTTACGTTAGCCTCCGAAAAAGCATCATCCACAATATCCAAAATAGGGGGGATAGCCAGGGGTCTATGTTGGGGAAGAAGAAGAAAATCCCTAAGTCTTTTCTTAGATTCAGAGTACTCCTGTCCTTCCCAGTGAAAATGTTCCCTCATTTCATGTAAAGTTTCCCCAAAAGAGAAATCCTCAGGGGGAGAAGCTGAAGGAATGGATTCTTCAGCATCAGAATCCTCATAAGGAGGGAAAGAATATTCCTGGTCAGAAGAAGAAACTGAAGAAACTGAAGCCTGATCAGAGGAGTCATAATACACTTCCTGCCTTGGCCTTTTATCTGGGGGGGGATGTGAACCCCTAATCATAGTAAGTAAGTCCTCCGCCATCTTAAGTAATTGTTTCGGAGACTTGGGTGCCGGATCAGAAGAGGCCTGGGCTGAAGTCTTTGATTTGGAAGGAGTCTTTGCCTTTGTCTTTGGCTTTGCCTTTATTAGAAGATGAGTGGGCCTAAAAACCCCTTCGGAAGCCGGTACCTGCACAGCGGCTCTGGACCCATCTGAAGGAGCGTTGTCCGAAGGTCCTGCAACAGAAATATTCAAAGGCCTAGTTGGCTCCTCGTGGGAGTCCGTTTCGGCCATCGGTTCCGAAATGGCTGACGACAGGGGCTGCAAAAGCGCCTCACTGACGACGGCCGAACCTGAAGCTGGCTCTGCTTGTACAATATCGTCCGGTTTGGACCTCGGAGGCCTGTCTTTATCCTTGCGTCATTTGTGAACTCCGGTAGCCGGAACCGAATCCGACGACATTTTGTAATTAAAACGCCTACCGAAGTAATGAAATGCAAAATCGTACCTTCGTTTAATCGTACGTTGATTGAATCTAGCACAAAACCGACAACTAGCTACATCGTGGTCAGGGCCTAAGCAAGGAATACAGTAAGAATGAAAATCCTTATGAGGTATTTGCTTCCCACAAGAAATACAATTATTAACTTTTTCTGACATCGGACTGGAGCAAGAAAAAAAGCTTCCCCAATGGGGTACTTAGCTTTGAGTAGGAGAAGAAAGTCTTCGGACTGAAGTCGTTTAGAAAAAATTGTCAGGAGTCAGCCGACCGGCAAATGCGAACTGCTATCACTGCACGGCAAGAAAGACTGGAGAACATGGCATCGGCTGTCAGCTTTATACTCCTGGCGCTCTGACGTCAGGGAGCATGTCTGAGCAGCCGATGCCGGACCCAGACTTTGGGATTCTGGCCGACCGAGGACTGCCTGCCAGCAGGGGAGAACCCTACAGTCATGACTGCAACAGTGAAACACGATGAACATCTGAGATCTGAATTGAGCAAGTGGCAAAAAAAAAAAAAAAAGAACCAAGGATTGGGAAGCTCCATGTTAAATTATGTTTATGTAGTTGGCATAATATATCATGGCATCTGTCGTCTGAACACAGAGATGTCTCCAAAAACAAGACTTTGCTGAGAAAAAGTACAGAATGCTGACTGAAAGATAAGGGTAACTCAAACAGGGTGGGCTCTCAGAGATGTATTGCAACTCTTCTTGCTTTGATATGAGTTACAACTGAAAAGTTTGTAAGGACCAGAGAACCTGTTCACTTAGTGAAAGAAATGTGCAATGTACATACGTGCACACACACACATGCAACTTTGTGCTTTATACACAGAGACAGACACACCCACACAACCACATATACCCAAACACACACTTTAATGCATGTATAAATAATTAGGAATAAATAATCAGGCAATACATTTTCAATATGGTATCATGGCCTCTAACTGTTTAGTAACAATTATAGAAAATACTAACCACACAAATATTTCAGTAGTTGTCCATCTGTCATTTGCAAAACTACTATTCTGTGTTTTGGATTATAACACAGGCTCATCACAAGTCCATCTACAGTAACTATGGATCTAGAAAAGAAAAGAAAATTCCATATCAGTCCAAAGTGAAAATGGAATGCCAGTCCATTACACTATCAGCTATAACCTAGAGAATTCAAATAACTCTAGGCATGTTGTTCCACTGCTTTCAGAAATGCAGAAAAAAAAATATGATACTGTTTACATAGCATTTTCCTGGATCATATTCTATAAAAAGCATACAGTTTGCAATTCCCTATCTAAGCTTCTGGAACAGTGCTGACATCCAATTCAGGGTTGCTGGAGCCTGAAGCCCATCCCAGTATGCAGTGGACACACTGTAGGAATGTGTCCTTGTTACTGCCTTATAATCTATAAATACACAACTTTGTACGTCTATAATCATACCCACTTCCTTTCTTTCCTCTCACCATTTTGTGATTCTACCTGGCACATTCTACCAGACTGAAACCCCTTCTTTCTGCATAGGCTATAAATGGTTTCCCATTTACAAAACCATAAACCTTAAACAGCACAGATTAAATGAAAGATGTAAAATCACAATACTACATAAGGCTGAATATGCTACATAACAAATAAAACAAAAATGAGCTGAGTGAAATAAAATGAATTCATTTTGGGGGTGGAGGGGGACTTCCCAGCATTTTCGCAACTCTGCTATTTCAGTAGTCTAACTCCAAGGCCATGTAACCTCAATCAAAGTGTACTGTGTTTAGTATTTAGGAGTTAGAATATTTTAAGCAGCAGAAGTTGTAGGCAAAAGCACACACTCAAGATAGTGTCTACTGAGGAAAAAGTTGCACAGACCAACTGCGTTGGGCATAAACTGTGTTGCATAGCATCCTCTAAAAAGGAAAGCACCGATCACAGACTACTTGCCGTGTAAGCAGACTCAGCATTGTAAAAAGTGGCTATAGGTGATTTGGTCATGTTGACCAATGTTTCCAAAAAATGGGCATGGGTATTTTCTGGTGATAAGTGGGTTGAGGACCAAACTTATCTGACCTACTCCAGGGACCCATGCTAATGGTGGGAGGGGGTATATATGGCCCTATTGGCCAGTGTGTCTCCGCCATAAAGCCCAGCAGCCCTGGGTCAATAAGTTACTGTTCAGTGTCCAGTTGCTCAGCTTGGCTTACTTGGGACAGCTCTGTTGAGCAAAAGTTGGATGTAAAAACAACTTGTCAAACATAAACTAAGGATTGTTGAACTTAATGCAGACTCACTGATAAGATGAAAGGGCAGTGCAGCAAAGCCACTTGGCTTGGGATCCACAGTCTACTATTCAGCAGGAGGGGGGGGGGGGATAGACTAGAAATGGTATGGAAATTGTGGTGAGGGAGAAGCTTCTGAAGACAGTGAGGGATGCCATCAGAATTAGGTACAGATTCAAGGCAATCAGACTCTAATTTAAGGATAGGCAGTATTCATAATCTCAGCCTATGCCCAACAGCTGTGTTGTGGCACCGAGGAAAATAATGCATTTAGGTAGCAGATGCAGGACCTATTAAATAAAGCAGGACAACATGGGTTGGTGTTGATAATGAGGGATCTGAATGCACATAATAGGACAGACAGAACAGAATATGAGGACTGACTGGGTCCACAAGGGTAAGGCAAAAGGAATAAAGGAGAGACCATTCTAGACTTCTGTCTGGAAAATGGCTTGATGGTGGCCAACACATAATTTAGCAAGACAGACTGTCACAATACCGCATACAAGAGTGGCCAACATGCAAATCTTCTTCCTAGTAATGAAAGAGGACTGGAGTAGAATCAGAGCTCACAAAATCATCCCCAGTGAAACAGTCAGCCCACAGCATAAAACAGTGGTTGCCACAATCAATTGCAAGCAGTGATCAGGGAATGCTCTAAGGTCAACAGAGACTAGGCTGAAGACCCGGAGGCTGAATGTAGAGAAAGCATATGAGTTCAAGGAAATAATTAGGGCACTAGGACCTCAGGAGAAGAAGAAACAGTTGGGAGCTGAAGAATGGCAGTGCCACAAAATAGCATGTGCGTAGTCTATAAAAAAAGATAATAGAAAAGATGGATCAGGCTAAGAAGGAATACTGGATGGCTGACAAAGAGGCTAGAAGAGCAGTTGCAATAGTGAAGAACAAGATTATAGAGACACTCTACTAGCTTCTGGAAAGTGACGCAGTAGATGACACAAAGAAACTACTAAACTGCAAGGCAGATGCAGAAAGATAGTCATCAAACACCCTTCGTAAGGGATGCCAGCAACAACCTGCTCATCAGTCCACAAAATATCAGAAGCAATTGGAAGGACTACTTCCAGCAGCTTCTAAATGAAGAAATCCCTACAGGAGTTGTCCTGCTCCAGACACAACCTATGATAAAAGAAGGGCAGTTCATCTTACAAAATATAACAGCACTAATGAAAATGAAGTTGGGAGAGCAGCAGGCTTAGCTGAGGTCACAGCAGATAGGATCAAGATGTTGAGTGAGTTGGGGAGAAATGGCTCCCGAGTGTATGAAGAAAATGTCATATCCCAGACAACTGGCGAATAAGCATACTAATGCCAGTTACAAGAACAAGGGGGATATTCACAACTGTGGGCAGCATAAAGACATCAAACTACTGCAACACTGCTCTAAAGGTCTGCAGAGGGTGCGTGATACAATAGCATGCAGAGTAGTAGAAAGAAAGAAGGGAGATTAGCAATTTGGATTCAGATCAGGATTCAGCAACACCGAAAAGATGTTTGGAGTAAGACAGACAGTTGAGAAGAAGCTAGATATGAAGAATGAATCCAACTGCACATTCCTAGACTTGGAGAAAGCATAACAGGGTCTCAAAAATCTGATTTGGGCAGTCCTGCAATGGTTCAAAGTCTCAGAAACACTGCCAGAATTAGTGCATGTAATGTACAAGGATCCAATGACACAAATACAACAGTGTTCAGACTCACAGAGTGGTTCCCAGTGGGACTGGCTGAGCATTAAGGTTGAGTTCTGAGCCCACTGCAGCATTACAGGCAAGTTCGGAATAAGAACTTCAGCAAATGATAATGAAATACAATGCAAAACCGAAGGTAAACAGGTGCAATGGTAGCAAATGGAGGAAATCAGAAGAAGCTGAGAATTGAGATAGAATGGAAAATAGTGGAAGGGAATGCAGAGGTCAAAGCTAGAATTAGAGGGGCTGCAGCCATATGGCATATAGTGTTGGGGAAGTGTATGACAAAAAAAAAATGCCAAAGAAGCTGAAAAGGACAGCGTAAAAAATAATAATGCAACTACTACTACTCTATGGAGTAAAGGAAGAGCAGTCAAGGAAGCTAGAGGTGATGGACATGAAGTGCCGGAGATGGGTGGTAGGATGCATACTGTAGGACAGACTAAGAAATTAGGACATCAGAGCAGAAGCCCAAGTATACTGCGGTGGTGGTGCTGCGGTAACGTTGTCGCCTCACAGTAAGACATTGTCCTGTTCAATTCTCAGCTAGAGCATCTTCTGTGTGGAGACATGCGTGAATGGGCGTACCTTCGTTGAAGGTTGTGCATCAGAGCTGGCAACTCGGCACGTAAAAATCTACTGCCAATCATTAGCGGACCGGAGTTCCGCTGTGGCAACCCCTAACCGGGAAAAGCCGAAAGACACAACAACAAGACACAACAAGAGCAGAAGCCCAAGTAGCTCCAACAACAGAGAAGGTCAAAGAGAACAGATTACGGTGGTTTGGATACATGTGCAGGAAAACTGGAGACAATCAGGGTGAAGAAGATGTTAGACAGAAAGATGGCAAGAGAAAATGAAGGCATACAGGAAAGAGATGGATACACTGTGTAACAGGATGCAAGTGACAAGAAGGTAGGAGAGTGGCACTGAATCAAGAAAGATGGTAACATTTGATGTAACACCCTGACCTCATATAGAAAACTGGGAAAAAGAGGGAGTTGATGATGATGGCGAAATGAACGTCTCCACCAAGGGAGTATATACAGGGGGCTTGTCGCCCACACTGCTAAACATGTAAACTGTGCTGTGTATGTCACTGCACCAATACACAGGTCCCAATGTTCTTGATTTTGTCTTGCAGTTTAGATCTCACTCTCCTAAAATGTCTGATCTTGTGAAACAGCAATATGATATAAACTCATGAAATAATTAAAGGCATTAGAAGTTAACAAATTTCTTGTTCAGTAAAATGCGTGTTAATGCAAATCCTACTACAGTGTCAAATTTCAAAGTGCCCTTATTTGTTTTAGATTTGTCATTAATTTTACAGAAAAAATATTGAGTTACGTAGAAATGATACAAAATCTTAAAACTAAAGTTAGCCAAATAAACACAAGAGTACCTAGCACAGACAAACACGTATTATTTATATATCATTGTCTCAGTAGCATAATTTTAAATCTACTCTCAGTTTATTCTACACCAAGCTATTATTCATGAAGGTGCAAGTATTGGCTCCCAGGTAAAACTGTGAATTATTTTTATAAATATTACAGTGGAACACTAGTTAGCATTGCTGCATTACAGTGCCTAGTTCTTCATTTTAGATATTAACTAGGGTGGCCTTTGCATGAAAAGTGCATGTTCTCCTTATGTCCACATGTTTTTTTGCCATGTACTCTACTGTTCTTACATATGCCAAACATATCACATAAGCAAAATCGTTATTCATATTGCATGAAGCACCAAGCAGGCTCCATATCCCACATGATTCATTGCATTTGAAATGAAAAAAGATGGTGGCGTTGGGGCTACAGAAACCTCAAATACCATTGTACCTTTCTCATATGGAGTATGGCCAGAGGTATCATGGATGTCATGAGAGGCAACATTTTGTGGTATTCCCTCGAAATAACTGAAATCTGAATGGAAAACCTAGAAACAGATCCTCTAAAGTTAAGAATACAGCATCCATGGGACCAGACGACATCCTAGGCTGTATACTACATGTACTACAAAATTAACTGGCACCTCACCTAAGTGTTATGTTTAATCACAGCCTCACCTCAGGCTTCGTGCCCACTGAGTGGCGCACAGCTACAGTTATCCCACTCCACAAGGGGGGATCCACCATGGATCCCGGGACTACTGCCTCATCAGTCTGATGAGCCTGATCTGTAAGGCCATGGAACGTATTATCATGGAACCTATAAACAAAGACATTGACAACCTTCAAACACTGGATCCCATGCAATTTGGGTTCGTGAAGGGCTGATCTTGTTTCTTGAACCTGATTGACTTCTTAGAATCAGTCTCCAGAGCCGTGGACAAGGGTAAGGTGGTTCACACAGCCTATCTGGACCTCGCCAAGGCCTTCAACACCATCCTCCACTCTGGAATAATAGATAAACTTACCAAGCTGGACATTAATCCCTATTTCACTCGATGGGTTGCCAACTGGCTTACTGACAGAACCCACACTGTAAAAGTAGCCGACTCCTAATCCAGCTCCAGACAAGTGCAGTACCTCAGGGTTCAATCCTGGGACTGCTCGTTTGGCATCTACTTCTCTGAAGTACAGGCCAACACTAAGGGACTCTGACTAACAAAGTTCGCAGATGACTGCAAACTGGGAGCCATTACTGAATCCTCAAATGATGTGGATATTCTACAAAAGGGCCTTACAGAAATAGATGCTTGGTGCCAGAGCCATGGGCTCAAGCTCAATGCCAAGAAATGTATAGTTATCCCCTTTGGGAAAAAACATGTACCCGTGAATTACCACATAGGTGGCAGTACACTAAACACCAAAAGTGTAATAAGAGACTTAGGGACACAGGTGGACAGTGGTCTCACCTTCAATAACCACATCGCCACAACAGTCAGGAAATCCTTCTATGTGGCACACCTCATCACTAAGGGCTTTTCATCTACAAAAA
Source organism: Protopterus annectens (assembly GCF_019279795.1). Lineage (NCBI taxonomy): Eukaryota > Metazoa > Chordata > Ceratodontiformes > Protopteridae > Protopterus > Protopterus annectens. The sequence continues at coordinate 594,871,105 of NC_056728.1, forward strand.
TGGAGGTCATTGTCCCACTGTACTCATCCCTCATTAGACCCATTATAGAATACAACGCCTCGTTTGGTATGTACCTCTCAAGACATCTGCAACAACTGGAAAGGCTGCAAAAATACCTCACTAAAAGAATCACAGGCCTAAAGCAGATGCCCTATGCTGACAGTCTAAAAAAACCCCACCTATACCCTGTCATACACTGTCTACTCAGAGGCGATCTCCGCTTAACATACAAGGCCATGTCAAACCCAGAGCTGTTGGACATGCTACACTTAAAGAAATCCCAATCCCTCAGACAGACACGCAAACCTTGTCATCACAATGAACAAAACATGCTGGAGGGATAGGTTCCTGACCCAGAGACTCCCCAGACTCTGCCCATACATGTCAAGCAGAACGCCTCTTTGTCCCGCTTCAAAAGGAACCTTGATGTTTGCATGGGAGATAGGAAATTCACCCCGGGGGTAATGTCAGTCGTCCTGCTAGACAGGGGTCCAGGGAAGTAAATACTGTGGGAAGAAATAGCCAAGGAATTGTTATGGCTAGGCTTGTACAGGCCTTAGGGCCAACACCTAGTACCAACCTATGAACCTATAAGATCTAGATCTATTATTTCCTGTGGAAGAAAAGCTCTTTGAATTGAGGCATCTAGCAGACACCCCAAAAACACAATCCTGTGTAATTATTTTTATTTTGTATTATTTTTTATTTTACATTTGTTTACCGGGAGTGTCTGACTGAGCCTGAAAAAAGGCCTACTTTCAGCAGAGGCTCAGGGTGAAAAGCTCCAAGTTACACAGAATTAAAAAAAGGATATGATGTTACATAGGAAAGCAGTAATACAAATACAATGAGCTGAAGACAAATGAATAAAAAAATAAGTAAAAAATACAAACAGTAATACAAATAGTGCAGTAGGAATGGTTAGTAATACATATTAGACATAACAATTGTTGGTAGTTGAATGTAACACAAAAGAACAAAGCAATACATATATATATATATATATATATATATATATATATATATATATATATATATATATATATATATATATTTCTTCTCATGGGAGTGGGATAGCATTATCACCAAGTAAAGTAGTTAGAATAAGAATAAACAGTAATGTGTTGGAGAGGGGTTTTGAATGAAAGAGTCAGAGAGAGTAAAATACAGGATGAATACTGTTAAGATTTTACTGAGGGGTCAACCTTGGTGATGAGCACGAGCATTGCCAGTTATTAGAAAAATGGGTCTTGAGAAGAAGTTTGAATTTGGTGGGGTTAGCACTGCAAAGAATGGACTGGGGCATTGAGTTCCAGATTTTGGAGATGTGCATTGAGAATAAGGTATCTCCATTGGTATTACTGGTCTTAGAGACTTCTAGGAGAAGTTTGTCAGATGAGAAGATGGTTCTATTGCTAGTGTAGGGTTGTACGAGGTTTCTTAGGGCTGGACATTTATCTGGTAGGTAGATGATGGAGTGGCAAATTGCGAGTTGTTTGAGATATAATAGGTTTGGCAGTTTCAGCCAATCTAGTTTGTGAAGAGCTGAACAATGCTGTCCTCCGTGTGGGAGGCTAGTGGCAAACCTGGCTATTTTGTAGCAGGCATCCAGTTTATTTAATTTGTTTTCTTTAAGTTAGTGAAGATCGGTGAGAGGCATATAACAGTACAGAGTGGATAGTAGATGACTTTGGGCAATGGCTATTTTGGTGGTTTGGGTGAGGAATGGTTTTGCTCTGTAGAGTACCCGAGTTTTATGTTGACCTTTTTGATTGTTTGGGATATGTGCAGGTCATAACTGAGGGATTTGTCGATGGTAACACCCAGTAGTTTTGTATGGTATGTGGGTTCTATTTTTGTGTTGTTAGTGGAGTAAATGGTGAATGGGATAGGAGGTTGAGATATTTTACAGTTGGTGAATAACAATAAGTTATGTACTCACCATAACGTTTGATGTATGTAGTCCACCTCGCCTCACATTCTTACCCGTGGGTTCGGAGCCGAATGTCAGCTCCGACTCAGCCAAAACTTTTCTAGCTCAAAGTCTTTCTATTGGCTGGAATAAGATGGTATCCCATGCTACACTGCTCTATATCCCCAGATCTAGTTTGCTGCGAACACCAGCACTCATTCTCCATGCATAACAACACCCAAGGAAAGGAAGAACAAACCAAGAATGAAGGGAGCTCTGAAATCAGACCTAACCTCCAGATCCTCCAGGACGAGGGAAGGTGAGGGAGGGGTAAGTAAGAATGTGAGGCGAGATGGACTACATACATCGAACGTTATGGTGAGTACATAACTTCTTGATGTTATGTAGTCCAATCTCGCCTACATTCTTACCTGTGGGACAGCGTCCCTAGCACCTAAATCCTGGGAGGCTCAGCGAAAAATACTCCTGAGCACTGTGGAACCAAAGGAAGACCTGCCCCTAGATACCACATCCAACTTGTAATGAGTAACGAAGGTGTGAGGAGATGCCCATGTAGCCACAGCACAAATATCATCCATAGACAATCTGGCCTGACAGGCTGCAGATGTAGATACAGACCGAGTAGAGTGAGCCTTCACCGGAAATGGTAAATCTTTACCCCCTGAGGAATAAGCAAAGGAAATGCAGCAGGAGATCCACCTGCACAGGGTGACTTTGGAAACAGAAGACCCCATTCTATTTTCCCGAAAAGGAAACAAACAATTGATCAGATTTTCTGAGTTTTTTCGTTCTGTGCAGATAAAAACATAGTTGTCTGTGTACATCCAATTGATGGAATTTGAATTCTGCCTTGTTTGAGAACTGGTGAAATAACACTGGCAATTCAATGGTTTGATCAAGGTTACTGACTGATGCCACTTTGGGGAGAAAGGAGGGGTTCGATCTAAGAGAAACTCTGTCCTTATGAAAAATCAAGTATGGGGGTTTGATTGATAAAGCTTGAATCTCTGAAACGCGTCTGGCTGACGTGATGGCTACTTAAAAGACAGTCTTCCAGGTCAAGAATTTTAAATCACAAGTAGCTGCAGGTTCAAAGGGGGATGAAGTAAGAGCCTGTAGAACAAAGTTTAAATCCCAAGGCATGACAGGTTCCGATACCGGAGGACGAAGTAACAGAGTGCCCTTCAGGAAAGCCTTACAGAGTCTATGAGCCATCAGACTAGGCTCATTCGCGAAATGAAAGGTAGAAATCGCTGCCAATTGGACTTTAATGGTGGCGGCCGCTGAGCCCTGGTGAAAAAGCATAGACAAGAACTCCAAAACAGATGAAATTGGAGCTGTGTAAGGGTCAATCCTTTGGGTATGAGCCCAAATTGAAAATCTCTTCCATTTGCTGGAATAAATCTTCCTGGTCGAGGGCTTATGAGAGGAAGATAAAATATGAACTACCTCCGGTGAGAAATGATGAAGCCTAACTAATGACGGAAGTGGAGTAGCCAGGCTGTCAACCGGAAGGTCCGCAGAGAGGGATGGAGCTGCCTGACATATGTGTCAGTAAGTCTGGTTGTGGGTCCAGAATCCAAGGAGCGTCCACGAGGTAGGGATGGAGAAAGGGGAACCAAATCTGACGAGGCCAGTGTGGGGCAATCAGAATCATTCTGCTTCCCAAGGATTGCGCTTTCTGAATAACCTTTGACAGCAAGGAGACCGGAGGGAAGGCATAAAGTAGACCGGAGGGCCAATCGTGGACTAGAGCGTCCCTGGGTGACTCCCCCTGAGGGGGAATCAACATGAAGTAACTGTTGCATTTGGCATTGAGGGGGCTGGCTGGCAAAGAGGTTGCAGCAAGGCTGACCCCACCTGCAGAAAATCTGTTCTGCAACTTGACAGTTCAGGGACCACTCGTAAGGCATCAGAATAGCTCTGCTCAGCCTGTCTGCGATCACATTGGACTTCCCTGGAATATGCGCTGCCACCAGAAAACGTTGGGAAGACACTGCCCACTGCCACACTTGCATGGCCTCTCTGCAAAGGGGATAGGACTTGGTTCCTCCCTGCTTGTTCACATACCACACCACTGACATACTGTCTGAGTGGATTGCAATAGTCCCAAGAGGAAGAAAGCTCTGAAGTGCTTGCAACTCTAGTAACACAGCTCTCATCTCCAGGACATTGATATGCAGATGCATCTCATGCTCTTGCCACGTGCCTTGGACTGTCCTGCCAAGATAATGCCCTCCCCACCCCATCTGGGAGGCATCCGTGGTCACCGTGGCAATCGGGGGCGCTGGAACGAAGGGCTTTCCTGTGTCCAGACTGTCGGTGCGAAGCCACCAACTGAGATCCTGTTTGCACCTGTCCGTAAGTAGAATAGGGTGAGAAAGAGGAAGACGTTGAAGAGACCACTGGGCAAAGAGAAGCCACTAAAGGAGTCTCGTATGTAACCTTGCTAGAGGAACTAACATAATCGTCATGGCCATAGTCCCCAACAGTTGGAGAACCCATCTTGCCTTCGCTCTTCTCAGAGGGAGCAGGGTGTGAAGTTGTTGTTGTACAGCTCTGATTCTTTCCTGTGGTAGAAACGCCCGCATGAGGATGGTGTCTAGTTCTGCACCTATAAAAATGACATGCTGTCAGGGCAACAAGGCAGATTTTTCCCAGTTCAAAGTTATGCCCAACTGTTGACACAGATTTATAGTGGCGTCCCTGGTCTGAATTAGTAGATGCCTGCTGGTGGCAGTGAGGAGCCAGTCGTCCAGATATGGAAACACTTGGAATCCTTGACGTCTCAAGTGAGCAGTCACCACTGCCATGCATTTGGTGAACACCCTGGGAGCTGTGGTGAGACCAAAGGGCAGGGCTCAAAACTGAAAATGACTGGCTCCCAGCTGGAAGCTTAGGTGACTCCTGGATGCCCTGTCCATTTTGATGTGGTAGTAAGCATCCTTGAGGTCGATGGAGCACACCCATACTTTTTTTCCCCAACAATGGAAGAATAGACTGCAATGTGACCATTCGGAACTTGGACTTTTGTACATGGTTGTTCAATCGGCTGAGATCTAATATGGGTCTCAGGTCCCCTGTTCTTTTCGGCACCAAAAAGAATCTTGAGTAAGTCCCTAATCCAATCTGGTCTGAGGGGACATGTTGGATGGGTCCTTTTTCTAGCAGCTTTGAGACTTCTGAAGCTGCGTAATCCCTTTGACTGGGTGAAACTTCCGGGATTTTTCTGACTGGAGTGGGGGATCTGACGAAAAGGGAATGACAATCTCCAGAAATTAATCATAAAACCCATTGGTCCTGGGTGATGTCTTGTCAGGCCTCCAGGTATAATGAGATTCGACCCCCGACTGGCTCCGGAAATGCACAGTCGGGCCTCCCATCAGGAGCGACGGCAGGGAGAACCGCGAAAGGAATTGTGGTCTCCCGAGTTGCGGGAGCCTCCTCTGCCTCTAGGGCGGCATCTCCCTGAATAACCCCCCCTCCTCTGCCTCTGGAAGGGGGCTCACCTTGTGCACAGGGAAAAAACCTCTGTGATTTCTTGAACCCCATTTTTCCACCCCTCTGAGCCTTGGGATAAGACCTAGAGGGAAGGGAAAAATGGACTCCTAGAGCAGACAGAAGTTTTCCCTTCTGCTCGCACCTGGTGAGGGTGTCTTTCACCTTGGTTCTGAACAAAGAGGAACCATCAAAAGGGGCGTCGGTGAATGAAGACTTAAAGGCCTCCATGAAATTACAAAGGATCATCCAGGCCTGTCTCCTAAGGGCGACTCCTAAACTTGCTGCCCTAACTCGCTCCCTTGGCTGCATATGAAATCAGCCTCATGGAGGAGTTAACAATGGAATTGAGGGTAGACATCTGGGCGTTAGCCGTCTGGGGCACCACCTCAGAAACGTTACCCGTGAGAGTATCTCCAAGCTCCTTGAGGAGATCTCTCTGGAGCCGTGTAAAGTGAGATAAATAATTCAGTGACCGTAAGGTAAAGGTCGCTGAAGAGAGAGCATGCTTCCCGTACCGGTCCATGGTCCTAGACTCCTTGTTAGGAGGATGGATGGTGGAAGACGTCTCGGCTAATTCCTTCTGAGTGGCCACTGACACCACCATGGCATCCACAGGCACTCCCTTGGACAGGAACTCCTTACCCGGGGGAGCAGACAGAAATGTATTGGGTCGCCTGGGGACTGGTTCCACGGAGTCAGGGTTCACCCACACCCTTCGACAAATCAAATCCAGGAGCTCATGGAAGGGTGGAGACACCCAGGAGGCGGAGGGCTGAGCACCGAAGGCCTTCAGGAAGACAGACTCCTCCTCGGAGGGGGCTTTGGATGGCCAGTCACCTCTGTTTCAAGATCTCTAGGATGTCAGAGAAAGAAACATCCTCAGAGGATGACGTGGGGGACCCCTCTGATTCCTTGAGGTCAGTATCTGATGTGTGAGAGACTCATTCTGGGAGTCCATGTGCTTCCTCTTGCACGTTTTCTTTCTAGGGGGCTCCTCAGGCAAGCACTCTGAGGGGCCCTCAGAAACTAGGGGACCACTCATGGGGGTACCCTGAGGCCTTGGGGCTCCGCTGTCTAAAGATAGGTGGTGATCAGAGACCTGCACCGGAGTAGTAGGAGACAGAATGACCGACCCACATGATGTCGCTGACAATCTGGCCAGCGCACTCTGCATGGCCTCAAAGGCTGGTCCCCCTGAGTCTGAGGAGCGACCATCCTCCGAAGCCACGACAGGAGTCGGAGTTCCCTGCGCCGAAGCACCGAGAGGGAGACTGGGAACTGAGAGATGTCCCAAACCCTCTCTCTTGGGTCCGATGGAAGAATCCCGTGGACGGTGTCATAGCTGATGTCGGCACCGATAAGCCAGGAGGGGCCATCGGAACTGACCTGGAGACATCATATGGCGCCAAGCACTCCAGCTCCGAAGGCTGTGATGTGCTCGGAGGAGGAAGTATCGAAGTAGGTTGCAGGATGAGCTCCGGAGCCGACTGGTACGGAGCCGAGAAGAATTTTGCCAAAACCGGTGACTGAAGGAGTCTCTGCACCACTCTATCGACGTCCACATCCGATAATGTCCTGGAGGATTTGGAGGACAGGGAGGGAGATCGAGACCTCCTCTCTGGTGATACTTGCCTAATATTAGGCGATCGGCTCCGAATGGGTTCCAACATGATTGGAGCCGACGCCGGTTCCATCACCACTGACACTTCCTGCGGCCCCGAGGACAGTGGAGCCGAGGATGTCAAAGCTGATTTAGCTATTTTCTCTGGTGGCTCCGAGGAGACTGAAGGAGCCGGAGACCTCTTTTTTGATTTAGAGATTTTAGATTTTGAGCTGGAAGCAGTTTCCAGACCCTTTTCGAATGAGGGTTTCAGAAGTCCCTTCAAAATCAACTTATTCTTTCTTTCCTGAAGGACCCTAGGACTAAATGCATGACAGAAGCTACATGACTCCTGAAGATGGATTGCTCCCAGACAATACGCACAGACAGAATGTCCATTGGTAATGGACATTTTATAGCCACACTTTGAGCATTTCTTAAAGCCCGAGGGCTTGTGCTCCTTAGAATCTTTAGACATCGTAACCAACTACCGCCAATCACCAAGACAAAAAAATACAGGTAAGGAACCAACTGGAAAAACAGTCAGAGACTTACACCGCACCTAGGGTGAGAAAAAACTACCACTAACAAAAAACTGTAACAAACGATCCTCTGACACACACAAGAGCGGGGGTAGGACTAAAACCTCTAATTTAAACGGTTTTAGACAGGAAAGTTTGTAACACAGGGAAGCAAGGGGACAGACTAGGTCCTCTAAATGAAACGGGCCTAGCCCGTTGGAACAGCTAGTGGGATACCACAGAAACAATCACACACACAACTTCCACAAAATAATAATACCAAACGAACAATAGCTATTAAAATAGCTTTTGTTTGCAATAAATTCTCTCAAGAAGAAGAAAAAAGGTACTTAGCCACAGCCAAGAGCGAGACCACGTCCGAGCTACAAGAGCGGCAAACAAGATCTGGGGATATAGAGCAGTGCAGCATGGGATACCATCTTAGCCCAGCCAATAGAAAGACTTTGAGCTAGAAAAGTTTTGGCCGAGTCGGAGCAGACATTTGGCTCCGAACCCACGGGTAAGAATGTAGGCGAGATTGGACTACATAACATTAGAAGTTCTGTCTTGTTGGTGTTGAGTATTAGCTGTTTGGCAGAAAGGTAGTGGTTGACATCTGTAAATTCCTTTTGTGTTTTTTTGCAAGAGTACAGGGTGAGGTGACAGAGTAGATGAGTGTAGAATCATCTATGTATTGTATAATGTTAGCTGATGTGGTGGCTGAACAGAGGTCATTAGTAAAAATAAAAAACAGAAGTGGGCCAAGTATGGAACCTTGGGGTACTCCTACAGAGACCAGTAAGAGTGAGGATATATTGTCTAGCCATTTGACAGCTTGCTGTCTGTTTGACAGGTAACTATGGAACCATGATAGGGTCGAGTGAGAGACGTTTAAGGTGGTTAGTTGGCTCAGAAGTTTTTGGTGTCAGACAGTGTCAAATGCTTCTGACATGTCTAGGTGTCTAGGAAAAACTGATAAATGTAAAGGACGCTGCTTCTAAACTGGTTGACTATGTCTGTAAAACTAATTAGGGCAGATGTGATACTATGATTGGGTCTGAAACCATGTTGTGTGTTTGAGAAGAGATTATTGTTCAGAAGGTAGGGCATGATTTGTGAATGTATACATTTCTCGAGGATTTTAGCAAGAGGGGGGAGTACTGCAATGGGTCTGTAGTTTGAGAGTACTATCAAGATGCCTTCTTTGTGACAGCGATAATGTGAGATATCTTCCAGAGTTTGGGGACACATTGCTTGGAGATGGACCTATTTATTAGTAGGGAGACTGGGTAAGAGATGGTGTCAGCTGCCAGCTTCAGTAATTCATTGCGAAGCAGGTTGGCTGCTACAGGTGAAGGTTTCAGTTGATGGAGAAGTTTTTTTGATGTAGCTTATTAGTATTGGTTTATGGTTAAATGCTGTAGGATTGATGTCTGAGATGGTGAGGACAGTTAGTGTTAAGGTAGTGTTATGATTTATTACAGACAGTATGGAATTAGTAAAATGAGAGTTGAAATAAAATTTCTATGCTTTAGGTAGAGTCTGGGGTGGAGGGGTTAGGGGCTGAGAAATGTTTGGGATAGAGAATTTGATTTATAGAGGCCTAAAATTTGGGGGGGGGGGGTTGTTTGATGTTTTTTCTGAGCTGTAGAATAGTAGGTCTTTTTTGTCTGTTTTATTTGCTTTTTGACTACATTCCTTAAATGTCAGTAGTTTTGGAAGGTTGTTTGGTTTTTGGTGGCCAGAAAGTGGGACTATTCTCTATCTTTTTGTTTCATAAGGAGTTTAGTTTGTTTTGTTAGCCATGGGGTTTGGTTTAGCTTTTATACAGATTTTCCTGATGGGGTCTAATTTGCTGAGGATTTCCAGGAATGTGTCATTAAGATATTGAGTTGCCTTATCCAATTGCAGGTATTTTAGTGTGGACCAGTTACATTATTTCCAGGGGGAGTTAAAAATCTCAATGGATAAATTCTTTGTGCTACGGATTTGCCTGTATATGAATTTTTTTAGGGTTTATTTTCTGTCTTCAGAGGAAGGTGGGTTTGTGCTCACTGAGGGTATCTGGGAGACACCCACAGTGAGGACATAGGGAGGGTCTATTAGTGAAAATCCCGTCAAGTATGGACTGTTTCTTCCTGTGTTTGTCAATCCTACTTAGGATGGTAATGATTTCGGTAAAGCTGAAAAGGTTAATGTAGTTTGATGGGTTGTTAGAAAAGCAGGAGGACCAGTCTAGGTTGAAATCTCCTACGATGATTGTTTCTTGGTAAAAGTTGGTTATTGCCCATTTAAGTAGATTTTCAATTATAACAGAATTGTTGCCTGAGGGGGGTGTAGACTGCGAGGATGATAATGTGTTTGTTATTGCTTATGGAATGGAGTCAAAAAGACTTTTGAATGTTCTCTAGGAATCCTAGCTTGTGTAAGAGATCTCTCAACTGAGTAAGAGATTCCTGTAACATTGAAAAAAAATCTGCAAAGATAAGCAAGCCATCTAAATATGGAAAATGTGGCTACCCTGTAGCCTGCAATGAGCTTTAACAGCAGCTAGATACTTTGTGAACACTCTTGGTGTATAATGTGATCCACACACAATAAGAAATGCTTGAAATCTGGATGAATAGGGATTAAAAAGTATCTCTTAAATAAAGAAGTTATGTATTCACCATAACATTCTATGTTTGTTGCCCATCTCGCCCTTCATTCTTACATGCGAGTTTGGAGCTGATCCTCGGCTCCGACTCAGCCGATTACAGAAGATCTAAGTTGGCTCATGGCAAGGTAGGTATCCCATCATGCAGTGGTATCAATCCTCAAAGCTTGTTTGCTGCTGACTATAATAGAAAATAGTTATACTGTATCCTCAGGTAAAGGAGAAACAATAGTGAAAGGTCTCCAGCATATAGGAAAGAGCAAAAATTTTCTTACCAGGTCCTCTAGGACTATATGGACGGGGGTAGGTGGGTGGGTTCGTAAGAATGAAGGGTGAGATGGACAACAAACATAGAACGTTATGGTGAGTACATAACTTCTTTATGTTATGTTGTCCTAGCTTGCCTTCATTCTTACATGTGGGACAGTGTCCCTAGCACTGTTTTTCTTGGGTAGCTCATGGAAATACACTCTTGAGCACTGTGGAACCAAAGGAAGCTCTATCCTGGAGGCCAAATCAACTTTGTAATGAGTGATAAAAGTATGTGAGCTTGCCCAAATGGCGGCTACACAAATACTGTCCATTGAAATTCTTGCTTGAAAGGCAGTGAATGTTGCTACTGACCTGGTTCAGTGACCTCTAACTTTGAAGGGGAGTTCCTTGTTATCGGAGGAGTATATAAAAGTTATGCAATTGGAAAGCCAATTAGACAATGTGATTTTAGAGACTGGCATACCCTTTCTTGCCTCTGAAAAGGATATGAACAACTGATCTGACTTCCTGAATTTTTTAGTTCTGTGGAGATAGAACCTAAGATGTCTATGCACATCATGTTGGTGAAGTCTGTATTCTGCTTTGTTGTTATGGTTAGGGAAGAACACTGGAAGGTCAATAGATTGGTTAATATTAGATTGAGAGCAAATCTTAGGAACAAAGGACGGGTTAGTTGAGAGCGAAACCCTGTCTTTATGGAAAATCAAATAGGGTGGTTTGACTGACAGTGCTTGTAGCTCTGAAACTCTTCTAGCTGAGGTTATACCTACCAGAAAAATTGTTTTCCAAGAGAGGAACTTCAGACCGCATGTGGAAGAAGGTTCAAAGGGTGGTGAAGTTAAGTGCGATAGGACAAAGTTTAAGTCACAAGGAGGGACAGGTTCTTTAAATGGAGGTCTCAGTAAGGAAGTGCCTTTCAAAAATACTTTATACACTCTATGTGCCATCAAGTTAGGTGCATGCTGTCCTAAGTGAAAACTGGAGATAGCGGCCAGCTGGACTTTAATTGTAGCAGTGGCTGAGCCTTGTTGGAAGAGTTCTGAAAGGAAATCCAGAATTGAAGAAAATGGGGCAGTGAAGGGGTCAATGTTTTTGGTCTGCACCCAGAAAGAAAATCTTTTCCATTTACTAGCATATAGTTTTCTGGTAGAACCTTATGAGAGGATATCAAAATGTGTTTTACTGCTGGAGTGAAATCCTGAAGCCTGACTAAAGTTGGAAGTGGAGCAGCCAAGCTGTCAAGTTGAGGGTGTGGAGAGAAGGATGGAGCTTTCCTGACATATGTGTCAGCAGGTCTGGAACTGGGTCCAGGATCCATGGATACTCCAGTAGATGAGGCCCAAGAAAGGGGAACCAAATCTGATGAGGCCAATATGGAGCAATGAGAATCATCTTGCTTCCCAAGGATTTTGCTTTCTGAATGACTTTTGATATGAGGGGAAATGGGAGAAAAGCATAAAGAAGTCCCAAGGGCCAATTGTGAACAAGTGCATCTCTCGGTGTCTCCCCCAAAGGGGGGATTAGGGCAAAGTAGCTGATGCATTTGGCGTTCATAGGAGTAGCAAAAAGACTGCAGCAAGGCTGTCCCCATTTGCGGAAGATCTCTTCCGTCATGTTCTGATTCAGAGACCACTCGTGAGGCATCAATATTGTCCTGCTGAGCTTGTCGGCTATCACATTGGACTTTCCTGGGATGTGCGTTGCTACAAGAAAGCTCTGGGAAGTGATTGCCCACTGACAAACCCTTGGAGCCTCTCAAAAAGGTGGGTATGATCTGGTTCCTCCCTGTTTGTTTATATACCATACCACTGACATATTGTCTGACTGGATTGCAATCATCCCTAGAGGAAGAGAATTGTGGAGTGCTTGCAACTCCAGAAGTACTGCTCTAATTTCTAGAACACTGATGTGCAAATGGGCCTCATGTTCTTGCCATAATGCCTTGGACTGTTATTCCCAGGTAATGCCCCCCCGACCATCTGGGAAGCATCTGTGGTCACAGTAGCAACAGGTTGATGTGGAACGAATGGTCTCCCGATGGTTAACTCGTTGGATTGAATCCACCAAAAAAGATCCTTCTTGCAAGTTTCTGTTATTATGATTAGGTGAGATAGAGGAAGTTCCTGAAGTGACCACTGGGAGAATAGTAACCACTGCAGAATTCTCATATGCATCCTGGCTAAGGGAATGGGGGTTATGGTTGAGGCCATTGTTCACAGTAGTTTGAGCACCATCTTTGCCTTGATCTTGTGTTATGGAAGAAGAAGCAATATCTGTCGTTTGAGATTCGCAATTCTGTCAGCGCAAGGTGCGCCATCATTGAAGCAGTGTCTATTTCTGTGCCTATAAAGGTAATATGTTGACAGGGCAACAAGGCAGATTTTTGCAAGTTTATTGTAATGCCTAGCTGAGCAGAAATTTGTAGGGTCATGTCTCTGGCCTGTTGAAGTAGATGCTTGGTGGTGGCAGTTAGAAGCCAGTCGTCCAGGTATGGAAACACTCTGAATCCAAGAAGTATCAAGTGAGCCACTACAACTGCCATGCATTTGATGAACACTTTGGGCAGAGCACGAAACTGACAGTGACTGGCTCCCAGCCGGAAGCGTAAGTGACTTCTCGATGCTCTGTCCATTTTTATGTGGTAATACGGATCTTAGAGGTCTATCGAGCACATCCAATTGTCTTTCCCTAAAAGGGGAAGTATCGACTACAGTGTCACCATTCGGAACTTGGACTTCTTTACTGATTTGTTTAGTTTGCTGAGATCCAATATGGGCCTCCAGTCCCCTGTTCTTTTTGGTACTAAAAAGAATCTTGAGTAAGTTTCGAATCCTATTTGGTCTGCAGGGACAGTTTGGATGACTCTTTTCGTTTAGCAACTTTTAGATTTCTATGGTTGGTTGATCCCTGAGATTGGGTGGAACATCTGGGATTTTTGTGGATCAAGAAGGGGGGTAGGAAAAGGGTATGGAGTATCCTCTGGATATTATGTTTTGCACCCACTTGTCTTTTGTGATGTTGTGCCACGCTTCTGGGAACAAAGATAAACTTCCCCCGACTAGCTCCAGAGTAGTACAGTCGGGCCTCCTTTCAGGAGCGCTGATAGGAACGTCCACGAAAGGAATCACGGTCGCCCTGGTTTTGTGGACCCCCTCTGCCTCTAGGACAGTGTCTACCATAATTTCCTCCCCCTCTGCCCCTGGGGAAGGCATCAACTCATGCATCTGGGAAAAATCTCTGGGATTTCTTTAACCACATCTTCCCGCCTTTCTGCCCTTTGGAGAAGGGACTTGAAAGGATGGAAAAATGTACTCCAATGGCAGAGAGAGTTTTCCCTTCCTGCTTGCATCTGGTGAGTGTATCCTTAACTTTTGGTCCAAAAAGTGAGGAACCATAAAAATGGGCATTAGTGAAGGTAGACTTACAGGATTCCGCAAAGTTACACAAGCGCATCCAGGAGTGTCTCCTCAGGGAAACTCCAGAACCCACTGCCCTACTTGCTCCACCTGCTGCGCATGATATCAGTCTCATGGAGGAATTCACTATGGAGTTTAAGGTGGATAACTGAGTGGTAACCATTTCTGGTACCCCCAGAGTTGAAGTACCTTGTAGAGCTTATCCTAGTTCCTTCAGGAGATCTCTCTGAAGCCTTGTAAAATGGGTAAGATAATTCAGCTATCTAAGGGTAAAAGCTGCTGAAGTAAAAACACGCTTCCCATATCCGTCCATCATTCGAGACTCTTTGTACAGCGGATGGACAGATGAGGATGTCTCTGCAAGCTCCTTCTTGGTGGCTACTGCCACCATAGCATCTACCGGCACACCTTTTGTCAAGAAATCCTTTTCCTTGGGGGCACTCAGAAACTTGTTTGGCCTCCTAGGGACTGGCTCCATGGTGTCAGGTGATTCCCACGCCTTTCAACTGACCAAGTCCATGAACTCGTTGAAAGGCGGAGACACACAACAGGCTGAAGGCTGAGATCCAAAAGCCTTCAGGTACACCGACTCCTCATCAGAAGGGGTGATGGTAGTCCAGCCGCCCCTCTGTTTTAGGATCTCAAGGATATCTGCAAAGGAGATATCATCAGAGGACGACTGTGGGACCCTTCTGACTCCTCGAGGTCAGTGTCAGAGGTGACAGACTCATCAGGGGACTCTACATGCTTCTTCTTGCATGTTTTCTTCCAAGGAGGCTCCTCAGAAAAATGTTCTGAGGAGGTCTCCGAAGAATGGGGACCACACAGAGGGTGTTCCTGAGGCTGCGGATCTCTGCTGTCCTGTGGATAGGGTGGCGCCAAGACAGAGGTCGGTGCTTTTGGGGGAAGAACATCAGCATCCTTACATAGAGCTGTAGATTTGGCAAGCACACTTCTCATCAGCTCGAAGGTGGACTCCCCCAGTTCCGAGGACACCACCGGTTCTGAAGAAGCAGAGGTAGCCCCCGGTGCCAGGGACATCGGCCACTAAGCCTATGTAGGAGCCGAGCTAAGGCGAGCCGACGCACAGAGAGGTATACTCAGAACTGAAGAGGCTCAGGTCTGAGAATCCCCCTCGGGGCCGACTGGTGAACTTTGGCTCCTAGACACTATGGACGGCAGGTAAGGTCTCATGGGGTGCCAGAGCCGAAGGTTCTACTGCAAGCGGTACTGAATATTCTGGCTCTGATAGACCAGAATGGCTCAAAGGAGGAACAGTAGTGGATGACAAAGATTTGGACAGCTCAGAGGCCAGTTGGGCAGGAGCCGAGAGCAAATTTGCCAGCCTCGGCGCCTTCAAGAGTCTGCGCACCACCCTCTCCACATCTTCATCCGATAGGGTCCTAGAGGACCTGGAGGAAAGGGTTGGAGAGTGAGATCTTTGAAAAAATAGGTGATCTCAGTGTAGGGAAGACCGGTGGAATATCTGTTGACTGGCTCCGAGCTAAAGAATCCTTTTTTGGCTCCGAAGTACTTGGGGCTGATATAGGCATGTCAATTGTAATAACCTCAATCGGTTCCGAAGGCAGTGGAACCGATGAGGTGGGAGTCTTGGTAGTTTTTGAAATTTTCTCAGGAGGTCCAGATTTCTCAGAGGATACTGGAGATGGCCTTTTCACAGTCTCTTCTTTCCTGCTAAAGGTAGACTTTGTAGATTGTGAGGAAGAAGAACTACCTAAATCTTCCTCAAAGGACAGTTTCAGGAGACCTTTCATAATCAATTTGTTTGTCCTTTCTTGAAGGACTCGAGCTAAAAAAGTGACAAAAAGTACAAGTCTCTTGTAAGTGAATGGCCCCCCAAACAGTAGACACATACACTATGCCCATCCATTATGGACACTTTCTGAGTACATTTTTGACATTTTTTAAAACCCGAAGGTTTATGATCCTTCTCTTTTGACTCCTTAGACATAATTGCACACTGTAGCAAAGGCAGAAAAAGCTATATAAGGTACAAAAAAGGATTAGTTAGGTCCTCTAACTAAAACGGAGCCCAACTATTGGAGGGAAGAGAAGTACACCACACCAAATAATAAATGCCAATGAGAGGACTAGGTCCTCTAACTTAAACGGCCCTAGCCCTGCCAAGAACAGGAAGGGAACACACCACACTACAAAGAAAAGGGCAAGATTAACAGAGGACTAGGTCCTCTAACTCAAACAGGCCTAGCCCTGCCAAGAACGGGAAGGGAACACACCACACTAAAAGAGAGAAGGCAAGATTAATAGAGGACTAGGTCCCCTAACTTAAATGGGCCTAGCCCTTGGAAATAATTGACTAAGTTACCTAAGCCTAGAGAAACAAACACACAGGCAGAAGGCTAATATCAAAACAAATGGACTAAAATACAGTAAGTCCTGTAATGTAAATACGTGCTATCAAAACTAGTACAGAGCCGACAAAGGGGCTCAACAGCAAATACCAAATATAAATAATCTAACTACCACTATGGGATGCCGACAAACAGGCCTGCCAAAAAGACATCGGCCAAACAGCTGACAAACCAGCGACAACTATTTAACAATAAACTTATTATCTAAATAACAATATTCTAACTATATTCTAAATAACAGTACTCTAACTATATTCTAACTAGGAAAAACAGGCTATAAATATGAAAAATACAGAAGAAAAGTTTAACTTAGCCATGCCCAAGAAGAGCACTTCTGAAATCGTAAAACGGCAAACGAGATCTGAGGACTGATACCACTGCATGATGGGATACCTACCTTGCCATGAGCCAACTTAGAGACTTCCAGCTTCTGTAATTGGCCGAGTCAGAGCAGAGGATCAGTTCCGAACCTACATGTAAGAATGAAGGCGAGACAGGACAACATAAGATCTAGTGTTACCAGAAAACTTAAATAAGGAAGAAAAGATAACAGGTTGAACTAAGGCACTATCACCAACTGGATTAGGAGGAAATATCCAGAAATGATCTCCAAGAATTTTCTTTCTGTGGCATCAAAATCATCCTTGAATAAAAACCTTTCTCAAACTGGGAAGAAGGAAATGGCTCTACTATTCATACGTTGAAGGACAGGAGGAAATGGAGTAGTCCAGTCTGGTGGAAAGAAGGAATTTTCTCCAACTGCCATCTACAACCTTAGTGAATGACCTTCAGAACCCATTTGTCTGAAACTGTCTGTTGCCAAAAGCAGAAACAGAGATTTAGCCTATCTGGGAGGAAAGGGGACTGTCAAAGTGGGAGAGGGATATGGTTCCTTAAACAGTCATTCTGACTTATTGGAATGTCCTTTGTTTTCGGGAGTTGCTGTATTCTTTTTGTAACCCACTGTCATTGCTTCTTAAATGTCAGTTTACCAGCATTTTGCAGAGACTCTGTTTCTTGCTAAAATTGAACAAGGGTTAGAAAATCCCACCTGTTGCTGAGGCAAATTGCTAGCCTGCTGTGGTGGCAAAAGATGTTTGCTTAACATTTTTTTTGTGGTTGGAAGAAAGATTGACCATGAGGACTGGTAGATTGTTTCATGGTCAAGACAAAAATTATGCCTCCTTCCCTTGGGAAACAGCCAGCAAAATTTTAAAGGTGTTAAATGTAATTTTCTCCACAAAAATAAAGTAAAAGCACTTTTAATACACTTTTCCAGTTCCCCCAAAAAGAACACCGTATTACCACAGAACAAATATTTTTCAAATACCGTTAAAACTGACAGAATAAAAGTGTGATCCCATTTAAAATGCAGTTAACTCTCATGACAGTCCATTAAAACACAAATTCCTTGATGAAAAACTTTACAAGGTCAAGTGAAAAATGTGGAAACAAGCGGTAAAGTGGAGGGAAAAAAAACAAAGCAGCAGCAGAAGAAAAAAATATTCTCTCCAAACCGTCACGCCAGACTAATTTATGAAAAACAAAAATAGCAGAATAGCAATAAAAACGACAAAGCTTTCGGATATCAAAGCATCCTTCCTCAGTGTCTTACACAAAATAAAAATTAGAACCAATATTTATACTAACAAGACATGACACAGCCATTAATTAATCAAAGTGAACACCCAGTTCGTAAAGGTATACAAACTACATTATGTGAAATAAGAACATCTTATTCTCATTTTTTCCTAATTCTCTTTTGTTTATTCTTTAAAACAGGTTTTAAAGTAACTTGTTTATTCAGACCTGTATCTCTGCTTGTTTCAAGTCTCATTATCCATTCATACTCCTTATTTAATAAATTAGTCTGGCGGTTTGGAGAGAAAAACTTTACAACCCAGGAAATTACATTTAAATAACAAATGTAAAATTTGGAATGACTTTCCCCAAATGCAGCTTATCTGCCCGGCAAAGGAACAGCACAAGCTGAATGTCGATCCTTGAAAGCTCACAGAGGAAAGCTCTCTTTGGCGGCAGGAATGCTCTGAAGGGCTTCACACACAAACCTGACGTTTTAGAAGGCTCAGCTTGAGCAGCCTAATAGTTTGAGTACATGGAAGGTACCCTGAGGCTTTGGAATCTGGATGGCTGCTATATCCTTGGTAGGATATAACCTGTATAAGTAAATAGCACTGCAGCAGTGATCAATATGATCATCATCAAATGGTGCTACAACAACATGCATTTTCTGAACAAAGTATGAAACTCTGAAACCTAATTACTGGCATCAGTGTTTGCTTTACCTCTTGTGAGAGAGTGGGTGAAAATATGAGCCAAAATCCGTGACATTATACAAAAATTGGAAACAGATGACTGGCAGACAGCTCTGCTCTTTGTAGCAATATGCCTTATATACATCTCTTTAGTGGTATTGTTTTTACTTAACAAAAAAAACACTCAATGCTAGAGACCTTGTTTACTACTGATCTGCTTTACCTAGAAGTCTCTCCTTCTCTCAAGCCAATAAAAGAGATGAAATCAGAGCCGATTCATGTCAAAGCAGAACAATGGGAAAGACAAATTTTAAGATGTAAAATTGAAGTGCTCAGTCAAATGCGGAGCAGTTGATACGCACGTCTATTTTACTTATCAGTTGTTAAATTATCATAACTTGTCAAGTTCACAGTTGTTCAATGTGCGTTACAGTCAACAAATATTTTGTTAACTTTGGTACATTAATGGAGAAGGAAGGTGGCGGTGGGGTGGATCCCCTCCCTTGTAAAGCATGTGCCATTTATGATGGTGGGGGTCTATATTACAAAGACGAAAGTTTACTTACCCGAATACCTAAACGTTGACACATATTCCGCGAACCGCATAAACACCGAACGCCCTAAACTGCGAAATTCAAAACATCGAACTGTCATACTTGTCCCACCCTACTGCCCTCTACATACTACCTACACAAACAAACTAAATAAACCACATACATACACTAACCAAAACCCTACTTCTAACCCTAAACTAAACCCTACTTCTAACCCTACACTAAATCTTACATATACCACCATGTATGCACTTACCTTAACCCGCACCCTAACCCTAAGGTCCGTAACTATCGCACACTTACCTTACGGAGCTATACCGCAGAAGGGCCAACCATGACGATTCGTTTCCTTCTGGACAATCAATGTTTTTGCGGTTCCATGAAGACGGGTCGACGTTTCAGCGTTTGGGTAAGTAAATGTTCTTCTCTATAATATAGACCCCATGATGGTGTGGTACACCTGCAGTCTTATTATCTTCAGTGTAGGTATTGTAATATGTTTTGACATGTAAAATGCTTCTGGTGGTGTTGCAGTTCTTGTAGTCTGCAAAATGCTCTTTTTTTTTTTTAATAATGAAGATACTTTATGTAGCAGTAGGAAATCTGACAGAAAAATAAAGAAAAGAAAAGAAGCAAAGAAGCTTAAGATTCATCATTCTGCCCTGCAAACTTCAACAGGCACTCAAGCTGGAACTTAAGTGACATGGGTTGCCGTCACTTCTTCTCCCTACTACTTCAATGAAGTAGACAAATCTCTTAAGAAATCATCAATGTTTCATGTATATAAATACTGATGTACTGAGCAAACAGTGATCTAAAAAGTCTTTTTTTTTTTAGATTGCTTAATAAAGTAATGTAACTAAATTTAAATCAAAAATATGATATCTGTGGCCTGCTCTGCTGTGTAGACAAATATAGACCACTACCCAGTTGAGTAGAATTCAAGTAGTAGACAGATGGTCAGAGGAGCCGAACGAGGATGGTTTGCTTATATCAGAGTGGATAGGAGAGCAGGGCAGGGGAAGGTGCTTCTGGTTGCCACTGCAAGAGATCCAACTAGGAAGGCCAGGTACTAGAATTCCTGCAACTTGGGACTTGGGGTGAGCTCTTTTTGCTTGACATTTTGGGTATACAGATGTATGCAACTACACTAGCTCCAGAACAGAAACATTGCAAGAAGCTGCCAAATTACGGCCACCAGGGGTGGGTTAAAACAGTTAGGGTCTTATAAATTAAAACCTTTCTTAACCCTACTGCATGACTGCTATGATTTGAGGGTCTCACCTCCCTATCAATATGTTTTAGAAACTGAGGTTTAAAAGGAACTATTGCAACAGGAGGATGCATGGCTTAATGTCATGAGGGGTTACAAGCAGAAAAGAATACTCCAAACATTAAGGTTGTCCAGCATTCAAACGTTTAGAAATACTTTTTTTTTTGCTTTAAAACATGTACAGTGTTACTTTTTTGTAACTCACTAAACATATAAAACAGCAACACTCTCACATTTTAGTTTACGAAAAGGAAAAGATGTTAGGCTATTATTAGCAAAAAATATGGCTCCTTCAGCTTTTAACTCGCATCAGAATCAGAGAGGTTAAATTTAAAATGGTCTTTTAGACTTTTTTTTTAATATGGAAAATATGAAAGGAACTCATCATTTGCTCTGTCTTTTCTATACAAACAAACGCTCTCCAAAATATAAAACAACAAAATATGTTCTCAAAAGGAATAAAGTCAGATAACTAGAATACAGGAAGTCAGGCCAAGCTTGCAATTTTTTTTTTTTTTTTTTTTTTTGTGATTTGTATCACAGGGGGTTTTAGTTGTTTATCGCAATTTCAGAAATCCCTTACACTGCATTTAAAAATACACTTCTAGTCACTGGATCCCACATATTTGTTATGCATATTTTAAATGCACACACACAAAAATATGTATTTATATACACACACATATACATAAAAATATATTATACACACAAATGTGCACACACATACACACACACACATAAATTTAATATATACATATATATATATTAATATAATATATATATAAAGAACTGTAAACTGTCAAAAAGTTGTCCAAACACTTATAAATCCATAAAACATCTTGGACATGAAAGAAAAATCACTTCACTTCATGTAGTAGCTTTGAAATCTTTTACTCCAGCCGTAAAAAATCATCCACCAAGACAACAGTATAAGAAAACTTGAAATAAATTTGAAATAAAATGGAACACTTGTATTTAAGCGCTTTCATTTGTTGTCAAGTTCATTTTACAGTTACTTAACAGTCGAACTTCTTCAGAAATAGAAAGGTTATCAAATGAACACTGTTTAAATAAAAGCTGCTGCATAATTAATTCTTTATGCAAAGAAGGGGAGGGGAAAGAATTCTCACTAACTAATCCACTTAAGGGTGCATTTTACATTAAGATTACCAATAAATCCAAGGGGCATGTCAGCTTGCAGTTTAACCTGCCATCTAAGCTCCTTAACTTCTAGCTGGGGTTCCCATCTCCGTAGATCAAGGAAACACTGTCTAACACTAGAAATTTAACAATGGAGCAGGAAGGGTTGGGTTAGCTTGTGTTGAGCTAGAGCATTCTTTTCATCACCTTTACTTACGGCCTGGTAATGCTCCTTGAGTCGATCGCTGAGCTTCCTAATAATTTTCCCAACACAGAACGCCCCACAGTGACTGCAAACAGCAAGGTATACTAATGTGTCTGAAAAATGAATTTCTTGTCTAGGAGTGTGCAAAGTGAAACAGTCTCCACTTGCAATATACTGGCAGTAAACACATTTCTCACAACAAAACATACCAACTGAAGGGGGAGGTGTGGTTAAATTTCACTGACCAGCTAGATCAAAAACTGATTTGAGAGACTGGGACCTTTTGTAAATGAAAGATTGAACGGGAACTAGTGCCTTACCTATCTCTTGGCAACTGGAGATAATATCCCAGTTCCTAGAAACTACGTCCTGAATCGATTCTGCATCAACTGAAATTGGAAGAGGAAAATGCAGGCTGTCACTTGTAGATGGAACTGGGTTTGGGCAAAAGCCTTTTGACAAAATAGTGGGGTATTTGTTGTGTCTATTCACTGCTGCTTCCTCCAACATGGTGTCCACTAAGTGTGCTGGGTAGTGTTTGTCTGTGAACAACTGTTCAAGAAAGAGGCTTTATTTTGTGAAAGTTTCATCTTCACAAACAATGCGGCTAAGGCATAAAAATTGCCCCTTGACTATGTTCTTTTTCATAAAAAAGGGGTGTTGGCTGCCAAAATCCAAATAGTTATTGTGGAAGGTACTGTTTCTGTGGATGGTCGAAGAAAACCTGTTAGTGTGGGGGTCAATGGAGAGGGTCACATCTAAGAAGTGGACAGTTTCTCCCTTACCTGAAAGGGTAAAGTCTAAAAAATCAATACTGCTGTTAACTTTGTCTAAGAACACATCAAGCTCACCTGGGGGCCCTGTCCAAAGGAAAAATATATCATCTATATAACGTTTATATAAAGAGACATATTCAAAACCATCTAGTTTGGTAAGTACATCTGCTTCCCAGGAACTCAAAACTAGGTTGGCATAGGATGGGGCCTTATTTGTCCCCATAGCTACTTCCTGTACTTGCTGGTAGATGGTACCATTAAAAGAAAAGAAATTGTTTTCCAACACTAATTTCAAAAGAGCTAACAGATCTGGGACTCTATGGGGGGTATTAGTGTGCTTGGCAAGGTAATCTTCCACCATAAGTAATCCCCTTTGATGCAGGATACTGGAATAGAAGGCCACAATGTCCGGGGTGCCCAATGTAAAGTGACCAGTCAAAGGAGGGCAATTATGGACCTGATTTAAGAATTCCCAGGAATCTTTTAAGTAGAACTGGGAGGACTGAACTACCAGTTTAGAAAAAAAATCTAAAAGAGATGATATGTATTCAGTCTTGGTTTTACTTGATGCCAAAATATGCCTAAGAGGAAGATTTTTTGTCTTTTTATACGTTTTGGGGATCCCGAACAACCTATCCGCTAACAGGGACTTCACCTCTATAAATTCCAAGTCAAAGTCTGAAATAAGCTCTTTATGATACAGGTTGGTAAGAGTGTTGTCATTCCTACAAAAGCTTTCCATAACAAAATCAGAGGAAACAGTTTTGTAGTTGTCAAGTTTAGAAAGGACTTCATCCATTTTGCTAACATAAGAGCGGTTGTCCATAATGACTAAACCTGCTCCATGGTCTGCCTTCATAACCCTAATGTCTAGATTAGCTTGGAGACTTTTGAGGGCTGTCTTTTCTTTAAAGAAAGGTTAAATCTCTTAGTGGGTGCCTCTTTCTCAAGGGCTGCTCTTACTTCTTTCTCACACACTTTAGAAAAAATATTTAACGTGGGATTAAGGGGGGACTGAAAGTGCTTCCTCTTCTTCTAGGGAATGAGTCACCACCATCATCAGAATCAGAATCCAAACTATCAGGAAAAGGAAGGGAACTGGAGGCATTGGAAGTAACAACTTGGTCTCGGTGAGGGCCTGCATTTGTGTTAAAAACATCATCAGCTTGTGTAACAACAGATTGACTAAAACATAAATTATTATTTTTAATGCCTTGCTTTAAATTAAGCTGCTGGATTAAAAGATTTCAAAGCTACTACACCAAGTGAAGTGATTTTTCTTTCATGTCCAAAATGTACAACATAAGGACATGAGCAAGGGTTGTTTCTCTTGCTGGAACTGTGTACATTGCAATAAGATATGCAATACCAAATACCTCACTTCAGCTAACACATCATTGCACAAATGAAAATTAGAACATTCATCAGTTATAACTCTGAATGGTTGATTTACATGGTGGTATGCTTGGTTTAATTTCTTCAAGTCTTTTGGGTTAATAATACCATGATGGGAATGGGCACCATTCCTAAGTCAAAGTATGATTAAAGTTCATGAAATTAGTATTGTTTCAATCTTTGATGTTAGCCATAAGTGCTCTTTGCAGTGCCTGCAATGTGCCCAGGACTGACGACTCCTGCAATTTATAAGGAGTTATATGGATCGACAGCATACATAAATATGAATGTAAATTCTTTTTTATGAGACCCATTACTCCTACTACTATTAGAACTGTCTGGGTAGCCTTCTTCCATATTGTCCTTGTTTCTGCCTGCAAATCTTGGTATTTTATGACTTTGTGCCTCTCCATACATAATTCACTGTAATCACTGGGTGCAGCAATTTCAATTATCAATGCAACTTTTGTCTACTTTTCATGAACTACTATATATCTGATTTTCTTGCATCTATTCTTTGAACTGTTGGTAATGGGTCATCGCATGTAATATAAACTTCATCATTCTCTATAATGCTTTGTGCCCCAGGTTTCCAATGCTTCTCAGCTACTTCAATATTGTAATGTTTCCACAATCCCCAATGCAACAGTTTTGCCACATTATTATGTTTTTCAGTATACAGACTCTCTACCATTAGTGTATCACACCCTGCAACAAGATGCGTGACTGTTTCCAGTTCTATTCTACAGAACCTGGATTTGTCGGTTTCTCCTTCATGCTCAATGGCCTTAGTAAACCAATGTGCATGTAGTCCGTTATCCTGGACCGCCAATATTAACCTTTCATCTTTTGCTTTGAATTCACCTCTCCTTAACCATTCCTGCATCAGATCCCGGTCAACAAGAGGTTGTTCCAGGAATTTTCTGTGCCTGCATATGTATTTATGCCTTTTCCACATTTCTTGTCTTCTCATCTGACCTTTCTCCTTATATTCCTTTTTTTGTTTTTTGGTACATTCAGTTGCTGTCTGATTTTTATGAACTTCTGGTTTGATTTCCATTCCTGCTCAACACCGATATGTTTCTACTAAACTAAGCAATACATGTGGTCAATTTTGAGGAGGCCCATACTTTCTTCTGAACAAGGAATATATCATCTTGATATAAACTAATTTTAATATACCATTCGATAAGCATTAAGCATTTTTCTTGTTTTCCTGTTCAAATGATCCAATACCTTTTGGGGCTAGTCATTCACTCCAAAACTGTTAAATTAGAACAGCAAACTGGTTTACAGATCAGACTTTGTTCCTAGATGCCAAGCCTGTTTTCTAAAATATTCCTTATTGAGTTTTGTTCACATTTGTTCATGTTTCATTGTCGCTCCTTCAACAATTATTTATACACTACCTCCTGCTCAAGATTCTTTTTATGACATTCTTGTCCCAGAATGATACTTTTTTTGTGCTGCAGGTTTCTTGCTTTAATGTTACTTCTGCATGTTTATCAAGACCAAAATGACATTCTTTGATCATCTAAGAGAGGTTTAACCATTTCCAGTTGTGCTTTCAGCTCCTCATCTAATTAACTACACAGTTTTAAATCATCCGCAAAAAGAAGATAAAAAGTCTTTACACTTTGTTTTCTGGAAGCCAAACTCTAACCATGGCCTAACCTGTTAAGCAGACAGCTTAATGGGTTAAGGGCAAGATAAAATAGCCATTGCGACAGAGTAAACCTGGAATATCTTCCTTTTGAATTTTTATCCCTGGGATAACAATTTATCCTAAATCATGGCTTAGCTGCAAAGCGGTTTTCCACTGTTTTATGGTCACTGTAATGTAATCGATCAATGCAGGGTGCATCTTATACATTTGTAAGCACTCTTTCATCCATGAATGTGAGATGCTGTCAAATGTTTTTTTTATAATCTATCCATGCCATACTTAGATTCTTCCCCTTTTTACAATTCTCCACTATGACTTTAACAACTGATCCTTTGTCCATAAGACTTTCTTTTGTTACCCTTTTGTTATATTGCCATGACTGTTTTTTCTTCTAAATGACTATAAACTCTGTCAGCATCAGTTCCAGTGTAGAGTTTATACATCGTTGGAAGGCAGGTTATTGGTTTATAGTTTTTAAGGCAGCTTGCAGGTTCATTGTTAAGGAGTAGTATCGTTTTTCCTGTAGTTAACTAGGTTGGTGTCTGTTTGGGGTGCACACATAAGTAGTTCTTACTCATGACTAAATCTTCATGTAAAGACTTTAATACTTTTAGCCAGAAGTTAGGTACTGCATCTGGGCCTGGTGTTTTCTAATTAGGAGCTTTTTTTAATGCTGTTTCAGTATCTAACATTTCATATCCTGCACATTTGAACTTCTTATTCTTTCTTTTACTTCTATCCATTCAGTATCTTTGTTATATTCCATAAGATCTTCATAGATACAGTGAATATAAAAAGTTTACACACCCCTGTTAAAATGCCAGGTTTTTGTGATACAGAAAAATGAGACCACAGTAAATCATTTCAAAACTTTTCCCACTTTTAATGTGACCTATAACATATACAATTCAGTTGAAAAACAAACAAATCTGTTAGGGGAAAAATATAAAAAATAAATGTACAATAAGCTGGTTGCATAAGTATGCACACGGTTAAACTAATACTTTGTTGAAGCACCTTTTGATTTAATTACAGCAATCTTCTTGGGTAGGAGTCTATCAGCATGGCAAACATCTTCATTTGACAATAGTTCCTCACTCTTTCTTGCAAAAGCTCTCCAAATATGTCAGATTGTGAGGGCATCTCTTGCGCACAGCCCTCTTCAGGTCACCCCACATATTTTCTATTGGATTTAGGTCTGGGCTCTGGCTGAGCCATTCCAAAACTTTAATTTTCTTCTGGTGAAGCCATTATTTTGTTGATTTGGATCTACACTTGGAGTCATTTTTGCATTGAAAGATGAAATTCCTCTTCCTCTTTCTAGCAGACGCCTGAAGGTTTTGAGCCAAAAGTGACTGGTATTTGGAACTGTTCTGAATTCCCTCCACCTTGACTAAAGTCCCAGTTCCAGCTGAAGAAAAACAACCCCAAAGCATGATACTGCCACCACCATGCTTCACTGTGGGGATGGTGTTCTTTTGGTGATGCAAACTGTTTTTTGGAATTGTGGCCACAAAGTTCAACCTTGGTCTCGTCAGACCATAACACATTTTCCCACATGCTTTTGGAAGACATGATGTATTGGTTTGCAAATTTTAGATGGGCCTGGATGTTTTTCTGTGTAATAAAAGGCTTCTGTCTTGCAACCCTACCCGATAGCCCACACATACAGAGAATATGGGAGACTGTTGTTACATGTAGTACACAACCAGTACTTGCCAGAAATTTCTTGCAGCTCCTTCAGTGTTGCTGTAGGTCTCTGAGCATCTGAGCAGCCTCCCTAACTAGTTTTCGTCTCATCTTTTCATCAATTTTGGAGGGATGTCCAGTTCTTTGCAACATCACTGTTATCCCATATTTTCACCACTTTTTGATGACTGTCTTCACTGTGTTCCATGGTATATCAAATGCTGTGGAAATTTTTTTGTACCCTTCTCCTGACTGATACCTTTCAACAATGAGATCCCTTTGATGCTTGTAAGCTGTCTGCGAACCATGGCTTTTACTGTAGCAGGCAACTGAGTAAATGTCAGGAAAATCCTACTAGGACAGCTGAACTTTATTTGGGGTTAATCAGAATCTCTTTAATTGATGGCAGGTGTGTACCCAAGAAAACTGAATGCTGTAATTAAATCAAAAGGTACTTCAACAAAGTATTAGTTTAAGGGTATGCACACTTATGCAACCAGCTTATTGTACGTTATTTTTTATATCTTTCCCCTAACAGATTTGTTTGTTTTCCAACTGAATTGCACAGGTTATAGGTCACAATAAAGGTGGAAAAAGTTTTGGAATGATTTACTGTGGTCTCTTTTTTTATATCACAAAAATTTGGCCTTTTAACAGGGATGTGTAAACTTTTTATATCCACTGTATTTCTCCAAAATGTGCCTATTTCTTCTTTTTTGTGTTATTACTATTCCTTTCACTTTGTTTCTCAATTCTCTATAAAATGTTTTGGGTTATCAATGAACTGCTTATTTTGTACTTTTCATATTTATCTTCTACTGTACTGATATCTTTAGTTTATTATTTGCAAAAGTGTACAACAGATCTCACTCAGTTTTAATACTGTGCACTGCTTTCATCATGTCTATCTTTTGTGAGTACTTTTGTTGATCTGTTATCTCTTCTATACTTTTCTAACAATGACTTCTAGTCTTAATTGCTTTATAGTTTTCTCTATTTGATACTTCCTTAATGGCATCTGATTTTTTCCCTTTCTTTCCCTTAATGACCTGTATTTCTGTGGCAAGACTTCATCCATTATTAATTTATTGGCAAAATAACAGATCCTATTTACTTCTGCTATGTCACATAAATTTCAGTTAGTAGTCTTGATTACTGTGTTTATTTGTTTTATCAGATTTTTAACATTTTGGGTCTTACTGACTTTCTGTGCTTTATTTCTTTCATTGATTTTAATATGCCTATCCATCTCTATTAAACCAAGCAACGCTTCCCTTAGATCATTTACTTCTAAACTGAGGCCACATTCTTTGTTCTCCATTTCCTACGGGCATTTTACAGAAATTTCCAAAACATCTTCCTGTGACATATTCTGTTCAGCTGCATCCTGAGTCATCCGTTGCTCTTTCAAATGGGAACTCACTGCTTCAGAGTTGCGATCATTTCCTGTTCCTTCCCCTGCTGTGGAAATCCAACTGGTTTCCTACTGAAGGCTCCGGAGCATCATCATGTGGCAAGTCATCAGATGCTGTT
>NC_056728.1:594904904-594932404 GCF_019279795.1 Protopterus annectens
ACAGATTCATAACCCAGAGGCTCCCTTCACTCTGGAATAAAATCCCAGTCCAGGTTAGGCAGAGTCCCTCAATGACTCTCTTCAAGAGGAATCTTGATGAGTGGATGGGAGATCGTAGGTTTACCCCGGGTATCACTTCTGTGTCACTGTTAGACAGAGGCACAGTATACTAACCTCGAAAAAGGGCATAGCAAAATAAATTTAAAATGGGTGGCGAAAGCCAAACACATTCTGGCTAGGCTTATAAATGCCCTAGGGCAGATAGCCTAGTATGAACCTATGAACCTATATATATATATATATATATATACACACACACACACACACACACACACACACACATATATATATATATATATATATATATATATACACACACACACACACACACACACA
Organism: Protopterus annectens; assembly: GCF_019279795.1. Taxonomy (NCBI): domain Eukaryota; kingdom Metazoa; phylum Chordata; order Ceratodontiformes; family Protopteridae; genus Protopterus; species Protopterus annectens. The sequence continues at coordinate 594,905,301 of NC_056728.1, forward strand.
CATATATATATATATATATATATATATATATATACACACACACACATATATATATATATATACACACACACACACACATACACATATATAGATATAGATATATATATATATATATATATATATATACACACACACACACACACACACACACACACACACACACACACACATATCTATATCTCTATATATACACACACACACACACACACTATATATCTCTATATATACACACACACACTATATATCTCTATATATACACACACACACATATATATATATATATATATATATATATATATATATATATATATATATACACGGATGTAGGACTGCTGAACGAAATTTCAACAGTCCGAATCCACTATCACCAAAGACACTTTAATGAAAGCGCTTTCACCGGAAAAGCGCTTTCGTTAAAGTGTTTTAAAAAAAAAAATAAATATTACATTTATGTTTTTGGAGGGGGGCAAGCCCCCCTGCACCCCCCACCCCCCTACTTTTATATTCTCACTCCGAGGTCGCACTACAGTAGAGAAAAGGGAATTTTCTCTTATCCCCACTGTAGTGCGATCTCCGCAACAGGCATACTTACGCGAAAGTGCTTCTTCGGTGAAAAGGACTTTTGCGTAAGTATGCCTGGCCGTTTCACATTCAGTGAAACGGCTGCTCAAGTATTGGTCCTGCACCCATATACAAACACACATACACACTCTATATATATATATATATATATATATATATATATATATAGTTTATTTGATGAGTTATTCAGTCTTAGTCAACCACACGCATTGCCAGATTTCTTACCAAAAGCAAGTCTAGTGAAACTCTATTGCAAGCAGTTCAATGTATTATATTGCACATACATATATACACACATTCATGTTAATGTATGTATATGCATAACAAGTATACATACATATATGCATATACACAGACACCCCACTCACCCTCTTATATGCATACATATCCAGACAATGTGATGCCAAACTAGATGGCACAATGCAAGACCGTGAAGTCAGTCATACCACCTACAAACCCCATCACTGTATTTCTAACTCTAAGGCTACATCATCTGAAAAAAAATACTTCAATGATGGGAGCTAAGAATTCTTCTGCCAATCAATTTCAGTGTCAGGAAAACGTGTGTCACTCTGATTAAATGAGATCTTTTACCTGAAGTTAATGATTTTTTATATAACACGTCTAACTTTATAGCATGGCAGTCATTAATGACAGTTTTATTTCCATTTTTTAAACGGGCTATTTCAATTGGGCAAAGATTCCATTTTCTGCAGAGTACTAGAAAGAAAGCTCAATTGTACATATGAATATCTAGTACAATAAACACACACATAAGTAATATGCTTAAGTAAGAATGCACTTATACAATTCCAGTTTTTACACAAGTTATCATGGTTCAGAAGACCTGTAGGTGGACTGGACACTCTAAACTGGCCATTGGTGTGAGTGTGTGCGTGTGTATGTGTGCCTTCTGTGGAAGACTGGGCACTGGGGCTGAAAACTTGAAACCATAAAACTCCACTACCAATAGTTCTGTGGACCGTTGTTCCGCTGTGGTGACCACTAACCAGAAAAAGCCGAAAGAAGAAGAATAAGAAGATGATGATCATGGTTCAGAAGAAATGCTAATGCAAGTACAAGACAGTATTTCCTAGACAACAAGTGAAAGTGTGAGTGAGACAGAGAGTGAGAGAGAGAAACAGTGAGAGAGAGAGAGAGAGAGAGAGCCAGTGAGTGACTGAGACAGTGAGCAAGTGAGAGTGAGCAAGAAAGTAAGCGAGTGAGAGACAGTGAGCGAGTAAGAGTGAGCGAGACAGTGAATGAGTGAGAGTGAGCAAGACAGTGAGCGAGTGAGAGTGAGCGAGTGAGAGTGAGTGAGACAGTGAGCGAGTGAGAGTGAGTGAGACAGTGAGCGAGTGAGAGTGAGTGAGACAGTGAGCGAGTGAGAGTGAGCGAGACAGAGAGCGAGTGAGAGTGAGCGAGACAGAGAGCGAGTGAGAGTGAGCGAGACAGAGAGCGAGTGAGAGTGAGCGAGACAGAGAGCGAGTGAGAGTGAGCGAGAAAGTAAGCGAGAGTAAGCGAGTGAGTGAGATAGTGAGCAAGTGAGATAGTGAGCAAGTGAGACAGTGAGGGAGTGAGGGACAGAATGAGTGAGGGAGACAATGAATGATTCAGAGACAGTGAATGAGAGAGAGAGTGACAGTGAGAAAGTGAGAGTGAGGGAGGGAAAGAGTGAAGGAAGGAGAGAGTGAGAGAGAGTTAGGGTGGGACAGAGTGAGAGACAGAGGTGGGAGAGAGAGAGAGGGGGGGGACGGGGAAGGAGGGAGAGAGTGAGTGAGTGTATGAGAGAGTGAGTGAGTGTGTGTGTGAGACAGTGAGTGTGAGTGAGTGAGTGAGTGAAAGAGAGTAAGTGTGACAGTGAGTGAGTAAAGAGCAAGAGTGGAGTGAGTGAGTGAGAGCGTATGCATGAAAGACAACACAAGGGAGAATGCAATGGAACCTTGCTGGGGCTTTGCAGTCCAAAGATTTCTATTGTCTGCTATCTCATTCTGATAAAGGATGCAACACTTAAAAGATCCTCAAGCTGGTAGGAAAGCAGTGCACAAGACCTTGTGCTACACTGTATGATTTGACATAATAAAATGATAACTGCCACAGTATTATAATAATAGTCTTTCCAAAACAGTGTACATACAGCAACTACCTCCATTTTACCCAATGCCCAAACTTTATGACACTGTTCTTACCGAATTCCAATTTCTGCATTCTCTTTCCCTTCTTCTGTAGATATCCCCAGCTGGTAAATAATGGACTGAGAAACATTTGCTGCATAGCCTACTGCCATGAATGTGCTGTCATTTACCCAGGTCAACAGTCGAAGATTTAGTGGGTCCATCCATTCATTCTTATTCTTTTCGAGTTCAATACTGAAGGTGAACAAACACAAAGAAAAATAAGCTGTGCCATCTTGTCAGTGTTACAGTACACTTGGACACTTGGAAAACAGTTACATTCTTATAGGTAACTGCAATCTCTCAAATTCTAACTAGGAAACTTAGTGGTCTATCATGGAGTTTTCCTGTCCTGAACTTTGTCTACCAAAGTCAGCAAAAGCAATAATGCACAGCAGTTATAAGGAAAGAGCAGCACATTTAGTTTTAAATCTCAAGTACATGCATTTTTACATCATAAGACGTTCACTAAATAATTCATATTATTCTAAATCATTTATTTATACATTTCTGATGACCTGTTTTGGTGGACTGATCAACTGACCCTTTCTGGTCATGACTATGGCTCTAAGGGAGCAAAAACTCTGAATAAAAAAAAATTACACTACACAACAGGAAAAGTAAAAATTAGTATACACACTATTTGCAACTTTTACACATTTATGTATATAAGCAGTTAACTCTATAAGTACCCAAGATGAAGTTGCATTCTAAACTACTTACAAGGCATACGATTATAAAGCATAAGAATACTTAGCATTCTTTAGAGTACCGAGTCAACCTAAAAGTGGACCTCTGGTATTGTAAGGCCTATGTAATTACTACAGTAAAAAATTATTTTCAGGATACTGCAAGACAACAGTGCAGAATACACAATTATCTTTATTTTTATTCATTTCTAAACGTCATAATCTAATCAGTAATACAGCGGTTATGAAGAACAATATTATTTGAGAACAATAAGGAAAATAAAGCAGAAGATAAAAACATAAATAAAAGAAAAAAAAAATAAAACTATTATTATCAAAGCTTTATTGTACAAATGTGATTACATGTCATATCACATAAATACAAACTTTACCCAGCTCTTCAGTTCTGTATTATGTTAAGGGTAATGCCAAAGGAAAAGTCTATGTGACATATCAGCTGCATAATGCAGAAACCAAAAATAAGTTGCAGCTAACCAAAAGGCAAGAAAAAAAGGCCTAAGAATAAGCAGAGATGAGAACTACAAAAGTCATTTAATAGGTATTAACAGTGAAGTAAAAAGAACATCACTAATTGATCACTGGAAGAAAACAATAATGATCAGCATTCTGGGTACTAGAAGAGTTACGGTTTATCTGAACGAGTCTCAGTTCAGTCACAGGTATGGGAGGCATATGCAGATCCTTTCAAGTTTACCACCAGAATTCTATATGCTGAGACTGCCTGTGCATGTCATGTACACAAGTCTACACAATAAAATACAATAAAAAATACAATAAATAAATGGCCCATAGCACCTCTATTGTTCCAAGCAGAATCAGCTGACGTGCCTTACAGGGAGGTGCTATACACCTCAGCCATCAATTTCTAGACTTTCTGCTACTTGCCATCCCAAAAATAATTGCAGAGTGGCAAGAAGTAGAAAGATGGTAGACTTTTTTTTTTAAATGCTGCAGTGTGAAAGAATCAAGCAGCAATGGCCAGCACATGAATAAGTAATGTTTTTTGTTGTAATCTTGCAGGCAACCAGATGTAAGCAATGGATAGTTTTGTAGCAGGGACCTCTCAACCAATTGTGGACAAATTTTAACAGAATCAGGGACAAGTCAAGAAAAAATCAGGGACACTTAAAATATTAGTGCTATTAACTTGAAACATTGACAGAATCAGAGCATATGAATTAATACACATTTTCTGAAGTAAAAGAAGTCTATAACTCTTAATTATTGTCATCATTCATTAAGTGTAATTCACCACCTTTCCTCCAAAAGTCACTAGTTTTCGGAGGGATTAAGAGGGACAGAGCTAAAATTTGAGTCAAAATCAGGGACAGTTGAGAGGTATGAAATTTGTGCAGGGCTAATTTTACAGTACCTTGTTGAGCAACTGTGAGCTTACGTGAAAAAGTGATGAAATAAGGTACTGACTCCCTTTATTTTACTTCACTGATTTTTTTTTTTACATCACTACAGCTGGACATCACAGATGTGCACACGCAAAGTAGCTATAACTGTTGGGTTTGGGGGTCTTCAGATGAAAATAACAGAGTATCGTCATTAGTTCATTATTCTGGCTTTGCAGATTGCAGGACTAATGTGATACTTATGAAGCAAGTTACATTAATTTAATGTGCATACTGTTCATGTTACAACTGCAGTATATTAGTGTATTCTACAATTATGTTTTATCACAATTAGACATTTGAGGTGTACACCATCAAAAAGTGACCGACTGCTGAGTGGTGGACTTAATATGGATGAAAGTAACTGATGCTTTCATCGCTTGCTCAGTTTTAAACGGTCATCAATCTAGCTTTGCAGGACTACTGTGTGTTTTTGTGAAGGCTGGAAGGTTTTACTGTTTTTGCATGAAGCAAACCTAAAATATATTATTGTGGCCAAAATTATTTCTTTACCATAATCAGGCAAATGAGATGTATACAGTCAACAATGTGGTTATTACTGTTGAGCATGGGAGCTGCTTGCAGATGAAAATGACCTAAACTATTGTCATGATCAAGTTAAGCAATCATTAATTTGACACTGCAGAACCAGTGTGCATCTGTGTGTAGGAAGAAAGAATAGTTTAATGCGGCTAATATTTAGTCAAAATAAGCTATCTGAACTGTCACAATAAAGTGGCTGTAATTCATAGGCAGTTTTGCAGTCTATGGACAAAAAATGGTACATCCTGCTGTTTGATCACCATTAAACAGCAACTGATTTGGACTAGCAAGAGCAGTGCCACACACCGAAATCAGTTCAGCACTATCTTCACCATGCCTTATGCTTGTGTGCATGTTGAGTGCAGTTTATTTAAGTTGGCCATAATTCCCATCCTTTTCCATCACAGTCGGACATTACCACTGTACACAGTAAGTTGCTGTATTTGGTAGTATGGAAAGGATGTAGAAATTAACTCTCAACAGCACAGTGATGAAGCAAGTAGGACTGTCATCTCACAAATTTTGGCTCTTTAGTTGAGCTTTTGCCTGTTGCTCCTTCAATGTGGAGTCTGTGTGCTCCCTGATGTCTGAGTTTATCTAGATGCTCTGGTTTCCTGTAAGACACCAAAGATACTACAGGTGAACTGGTGTTCCTCCTATTTGCCTGTAGGTAAATGTGATTTTTATGGCATGTTATGTGTATGTTTAAGGGTGCATCTTGTATCAGATTAGAGTCTGGCCAATGTCAAGATATTGTGTGAAAAATGACTGCAGTTTGTGATGGATCTATTTTGTTGGGGAGCAGTGTCAGTATGTGTCTGTGAAAATTAATGCAGCTTGTGACAGATCTGGCTCATCAGGGGCAGTCTGTGTATATGCATGTGTGCATGAAAATACTATCACAGATTTTTATCTGTGCACACATACATTAGCAGGTATATGGATATAATTCTTCTGGGGCTGGGGAACAGTGAGGAAACAAAGAAAATTAAGGCCATCATTATCTTTCAAAAATATTTCATGAAATTAATCAAAGAACATCTGAACCCTCACAGGTTCTAGGGGCATAATGGTCCCCATATCACAGGCTGTATAAGTAGATTATACAGGCTCAGTACACACATCTACTCTGACTGTAGCTTGTGTGGGGGACTAGGGACTGTGTGGTCATTATCTCTTTAATTTTCATCACAATTAAACCTCAGAGACATAAAAAAGAAGGTCTATATACATTGTGTGAGGGGTAGGGGAAAACTGGTCTTTCTTTCTTTTATTTTCCTTACAATTAAACCTCAGACCTATAAAATAATGATTCTATAGCTTTGTGGGGACTGGGGGCAATGTGGTCAGTAATATTTGTCTAGATAGAGTCTACTGTCTAGGAGCAATGAATCTGAATATATTACTGAAGATTTTTTTACTTTATTCACAAGCAGCAGACATGTATATAGTAGCTATCTTATGAGTATGGCTAAGCAGAAATACTATTTTATATGTCTAGCAGCAACGAGCTGAAACAGTTTACTGTGTTGTATTTGTTCTCTTTGTTTCACTTACATCTGAGCAATACACAGAAGAGAGCAGTCTTTTGGGGCTATGGAATGAGGAGGAATACTGTGTATATGTAGGACAGCAACAACCTGGTGTGTGAAGGAAGCCATTTGTTCCTTCACCTTCATCCCAATTTGACACCACAGGGACATAAATAAGTTGATTACATTTTTGGGAAGGGGGTAGGGAGGGAGGTAGACACCCAGATATGCTATTTATGTTTCCATTACAAACATATGTCTTCTCTGTGTACTGGGAATTACATTTTTGTCAACTTGTTTCTTCCTTGAATGAAAACATGCAAGAATGAATGCTTTTTCTTAGTCCTGATTTTTGTTCAAGCTATCAATGAAACAGAAGGTTGGAAGAAAGCTCTAAAGTACACCTCACAGCATTAAAACCCCATGGTTTCTGGGATCCTCTAGACCCCTATCTTAATGCAATTTCCTCCAAAGTTATTATACTGCAGTCTTGGTCAGCTAGGGTGTGTTGAAAGGATTTAGGAAAAAGATGAATTATAAGAAAAAGTGGGGAGAAACAAGGAAAAAAGTAATCTGGATGGTATAGGAAGGATACAATCAGTGGGCCCGGCTCCCATGTTGCACTGATGCTTACTAACACTGCACATTAACATTTGTGTGAATAGACTTCGGTGATTCAAAAGAGTGTGGAATATCAGCACTGGTGTGGGAACTGGCTACCATTATGTGATACACAGGCCTAGCAATGCTGGCAAACTATGCCTTATAGTGCAGTAGTCAGTCTTGTTGCAAAGCTGCACTATAACAAAAAAGCCATTCTGAGTGATGTGGCCAAGGGGTTAATATACACCAAAAAGACAGCATTCACAGAGACAGAATGTGTACCTTGTTCTGCAATACTGTTGTATGACCCATAGCTATTACAGAGAGAGGATCGAAATAAGGTTCTAAGTACGACAGTACCATAGCATGACTCATTCTTTTTGCAAATGAAACAGGACTTGTATGTGTCCAACTTGTATACTACTGCTACATCTTTAACTTCAGCAAAACCTGATGAAGTGAACCCGGTTCAGTAAAATGGCAGCATAACCCCCCCCCCCCCCCCCCCCAACAACAGCTACAAGGTCAAAAAATCTTGGTGTTAAGTGTACTTCCAAAATGGTTGCACATTGACTATTAAGTTGATTAGAGATCTCTCAGTATGGAAACTGAGACATTCTTACAAAGAAACCAGTAAAAGTTACCAATTTAGGAAAACTCAGCATTAAAAGAGTTTGGTGCAATTGGACAGATTTTTACAGAAATGTATGATGCAGTTATCAGATTTCCTTTTGATTGATGCAATAAGAATCTATTTTTGTGGACAATTGTAAAGTGGACTGTAACAATACATCAAATGGTATTAGTTATCTATATGATGAAAATGTAGATGTGAGCAATGTGCCTTTTTAGGCAGTGTCTCAAGGTCAAAATTCCCGATGTAAAAACTCCATCTAAAAACAACCTCAGGGTTATGCTGCTAAATGATACGTGTCTTAACCTGAAACTGCACTCACTGGAAGCAGTCCTCACCTTGGAAGATGCAGACATTTGTACAGTCACGGAGACCTGGTTCAAGGCTGTGGAGAGCACCCAAGCCAGAAACTGAAAGTGTGAAAACTAAAGGAGGCTGTGTATCAATATTCATTAAAGAAAAATATACCTCCAGATTGGTTAAACTGTACGATTCCCTGGAGATACTTCAGGTATAATTAACTGTTGGTAGGACACCTACTGGAGTCATTGCCAGCTACAGGACCCCCACTCTGCCTATTTGGATCTACTTGAGTCTATCAAGATACAGCTGAGCACCATGGCTTTGGGTGGCATTAACTACCCATCCACTGACTGGGTAAATTATCATACCTCTGAACTGTACAGAGTTTTGCAGAATGTCCAGATTTTTCCCTCATATGTTTGGTCCGTCTTTTATAAAATAATGTTTTTTCTGGCAAATTAGTGGCAAATTATTAAAGACTGTAGATAGAAAATAACGACAGACATTGGAGTTTTAGACTTCATACCCTTCAGAAAAATCATGCTAATGCAAAACCTATTATTCTATCAACTGTCTAAGTTTCTAAGAGCAATATTTAAAAAATGTTCCTATTTTTGGGCGTTTGTCCCAATTTTATTTAAAGCTTTGCCCAGATTTCTAGCTATAAGAGGTTGAGAGGAATGCAGTCATGCTCATTTGCCCAAAGGTTCTTCAAATTTCTTAACTCCAATGCCCTGGACCAGCTGGTTGACACCCCCACAAGGGGTGCCAACATCCTGGATATGGTGCTTACCAATATGGGGACCAGTGCAGCACCTCCATTGTGAGGTCTTCCCTGGCTAGATTTAACCACAAATCAGTCTCATTTGAACTATCACACCTAAACCCCCACAAGCAGCAACTAAACTAAAAAACTTCTCCAAAGCAGGTTATAACCTCTTACGGGATGATATAAACAGCTTCACTGCACCTCCCCCCTCAGATGAAACTGGCAACTATGACAAGTTCTACACCAATGCTTTATACAAACACCATGTATAACTGCAATGACTCTGACATATCTGATAGGACTAAAACAAGTTCCTCATGGAAGAGGAAATCTGCCTGGCTGACAACTGCCATTAACAGGCTTTACAATAAGAGGAAGAAATTGCTACCTAAGAGTAAGAGGGAGCGAGCCCTAAACTGGAAACACTCCCTCATCAGCTTAAACAAGCAAATAAGACTTCTTGTGAAGTCCTCCAAAGCAAACTACCAATCCAAATTAGCTTCTACAACTAAGTACAACCATAAGGCATTCTTTAGCTGCATCTGCAACCAAAAGGAAAGGCCCAGATGAGTACCAAACTGCTAGTTAATAATACCACATATACTGAGCATGTGGACATGGCCAACCCTTTGGCTGACAGGTTTTGTGAAAACTTCATTCTCCTGTCCCTGACACACGTACTCAATAATATCCCTATCACCTGTCCCCTACCTTGCAGCTCTGAAGAGGAGGTCATAAATGCCCACTCTAAGGCCAAAAATACAGCATCTACAGGACCTGAGAACATTTCAGGCTGATTCCTACATGGGCTCCAGTAAGAACTAGCAACACCATTGGGTATTATTTTCTATCAAGGTCTAAGCATCAGCTTTATCCCAGCTGAATGGAAAATGTCCACAGTTATTCCCTTATTGATGTACCAGACAACCGACATGTTGTCCATCTGAATTGCAATCGTTCCTACAGGAAGAAGGTCCTGAAGTGCTTGCCCACATGCCTTGGACTGTCCTGCCCGAACAATGCCCTCCCCACCCGAGGCGAGAGGCGTCCGTGGTCACCGTGGCTAGTGGAGGGGTCATAGAAAAGGGGCATCCTTGCTGAAGGTCCGGAGATTGGAACCACCATAGGAGGGCCCTCTTGCAGGCCCTGCTGAGGGGAACGGGATGGCTCAGAGGGTAGTGAAGAAAGGACCACTGGACCTGGAGGGTCCATTGTAAGACCCTCATGTTCAAACGTGCCATTGGCAATAGGTTGATCGCTGCCGCCATCGAGCCAAGATCCCTCAGGACCAATTCCACCGGGGGAGCTGGAGATTGCAGAATGGCCTGCACATGTAGCCTCAGGGATAGTAGCCGGTCTGTGGTCAAGAAAACTAGGAGCTTGTTTGTGTCCAATCTGGCCCCTATGAAGTCTATAGTCCGAGTCGGAGAAAGAGACTACTTCTCTATGTTGATAGTGATCCCCAGCCGGGGAGCTAGACAAAGAAAGTAGTTTGTCGGGGACGGTCAGGAGCCAGTTGTCCAGGTACGGGAAGACCTGAATTCCCTGGAGCCTCAGGTGGGCTGCTATCACTGCTAACACTTTGGTGAACACCCTGGGGGCTGTGGTGAGACCAAAGGGGAGGACCCTGAATTGGAAATGACTGGCTCCCAGCCGGAAGCGGAGGAACCTCCTGGATCGCCTGTCCATCAGAATATGGTAGTATGCATCCTTGTGGTCTATAGAGCACATCCAATCGTTCTCCCGCAAAAGGGGGAGAATAGACTGAAGAGTGATCATGCGGAACTTCTTTTTGGTTACTGATAGGTTCAGGGAAGAGAGGTCGAGGATCGGTCTTAAGTCCCCCGTCCTTTTTGGCACCAAGAAGAACCTGGAGTAAAACCCGCACCCGCACTGGTCTGGGGACATGTTGGATGGCTCTTTTTTCCAGCAAATGTTGGATTTCCATTGCTGCGGCCTCCCCTCTGCTCGGGTGCGACATCGGGGAGGTATCTGGGGCTGCGTGGGTAACGAGAAAAGGGAATTTGGTATCCTCTGGATATGATGCAAAGCACCCAGCGGTCTGTTGTGATGGACTCCCAAGCTGCTGGGTGCTTCGAGAAACGCCCCTCGACTGCCTCCAAAGTGGAGCAGTCGGGCAACCCCTCGGGGGTGTTGCGTGGGTTGGTCCGAGAAAGGTTCTCTGGATCCAAAGTTCGCGGGCCCCCTCTGCCTCTAGGGTGGCATCCACCCTGCCCTCCTCTGCCACAGAAGGGCTGGGAGTCCGGAGTGGGACAGGACTGTTGCAACTTCCGGAACCACATCTTCTTCTGTCCCTTTTGGTTCTTACAAAAGGACCTCTGGGGAGCAGAGAAGCGGACTCCGACAGCAGACAACGTCTTCCCATCCTTTTTGCTCTGGACCAAGGTATCTCGCACGGTTTTGCCGAAGAGGGCAGAACCATCAAAAGGGGCATTAGCGAACGACGCCTTAAAGGGCTCCGCGAAATCACAGTGCCGGAGCCAGGCCTGATACCTCATAACGAGGCCCGCTCTGCCGGCTCTAGCGTCTCCTTCCGTGGCAGGAGACAGAAGCCACATAGAGGTGTTAGATATGGGTCGTAGAGTGGCCATCCGGGTGGAGTGCAATTGTTTGTCCTCTGCCGACATGGACTCGGGGAACGATGCAGTGTACTCTTTGATAAGTTCCCGCTGCAGTCGGAGCACATGTGCCATGTAGTTCAGCGACCTCACAGAGAAGGTAGCCGAACTAAACACCCGCTTCCCTAGGTGGTCCATCGACCGAGACTCCTTGCTCGGGGGATGAACCGAGGCACTCTCCTGAGCAAGTTCCCTCTTGGTGGCCGCTGCCACCAACATGGCATCTAAAGGGGGACCCTTACTCCAGTGGGGCTTGTCAGAGTGTGGGCTAAGGATCTTGTCCGGGCGCTTGGGGACTGGCTCCACAGTGTCCGGCTCCTTCCACGCCCTGGTAGTGATCAAGTCCATCAGGGGGTCAGCCGGAGGAGACACCCAAGAGGTAGACAGGCCTGCTTCAAACGCCTCCAGGAACACGTATTCGTCCGAGGTAGGCTTTGGTGCAGACCACCCCCCTTTATTCTGAGCATCTCCATGATGTCACCAAACGAGACATCTTCGGGGGTGATCCTGGGGAGCCTTCCCCTTCCTCCAAATCCGTGTCCTCAGTCAAGGACTCGGGGGAGTCCAGGTGCCTCCTCTTGCACCTTCGCTTGTGAGGGACCTCCTCGGGGGGAGGGGGGGGCTGTCCGAGGAGGTCTCACCAGCAACGTCTTGTTCCACTGGAACTACCTGGGACGTCAAAGCTGGCTGTCCCTGGGGCCGGGTGATGGATGCCGGGCCCAACTGAGAAGGAGTGCAAGGTGGAGCCGTGGCAAGGGTCGGGGGCCTGGAATCCCTCGACAGAACCCTCTCCACCACGATGAATGCCGAGGGAGAGCTGCTCTCTCTGGGATCCGAAAGCAGACTCTCCCTCGGATCTGACGGACGGATCGGGGCCGGCGCCGAAGCGATCGGATCCGATGGACCAGCATGCTCTGACCCAGATGGAGCCGAAGGCATACCGATACCGCCGGATCCGAAGCTCAGCCCTTGGCTCCGAGAGCTCAGATCCTAAGAAAATGGACCCGACATACTCGAGGGAAGTGTCAGCGCCAAAGTACCCAAGACTATTGGCGCCGACACACCCCCGGCTCCAAGGCTGCCCAGCTCCGAAAACGCTGAACCCGGGAAACGGGACGGAGAAGGAGCTATCGGGGCAAAGAAGGGGGTCGAGCTCCCCCCCCGGAGTGGGGGGGGCAGGAGCACTCCCATCTGCAGTTGGGCCTGGAGGAATCTTCTCATCATCCGGTCCAAATCTGCATCTGTGAGACTTCTCGTGGATCTCGACGAGGCCACCGAGGCGGGGCGGGAGTGTCGCCTTGATGACCTCGAAGGAGATTGGGTGGTCTCCTCCTCAGGACCCGGTGAAAAGCACGGGGACCGGATCCGAGGAGGAGGAGAACCAGAAGACCTGGAGGGAGAAGACCGCTTAGCCAGGGGGGGCCCCGAAGCGGTGGCCTCGGCCCACCGCTTGTGGTGCTTCTCCCTCCTCCTTTCTTTCCTGGCCTCCCTCTCCTCTGAGTCTAAGGCGGGAGGTTGAGTCCCGGCCAGGGGGAGGAAAGCAGGAGTGGCAGCCGCAGCGGGAGCCACGGAAGGACCGGAGGTAGAAGCCGAGTCCGGGGGCAGAAGACCCGCCAGAATCAGCTTAGACCTCCGGTCCTTGAGTGCCCTGGGGTTGAACGCTGCACAAATGGTACAATAATGTGGACAGGTGTTCAACCCCAAGGCACAATACACACAGAGTGTGGCCCTCCGCTGGGGACAGCTTATGGCCACACTCAGTGCACTTAGAAAACATTATCTTTGGGGCCTCAGACATACTCAAGAAAGTAACTCACACACACTAGGTCCCAAACACACACACACAACTGACGGAACCACGAAGGAAGGGGGAGGATAACTAGAAATAAAATAAACTAAGAGAGTTTAGACTAAAAAGGGGAGCTAAAATGCACTCTCACACCAATATTAAAGAAAAGTTGTATACAAGTTAAAATTTTTCTCACAAAGAGAACGAGAATGCCTGGAAACTCTGGATCAAACTGCTGAATGAAATCGCGGCAAACTAGATCTGAGGTCAGTCACGGTTGACAGGGGATTATGGGTAGGGGAGGAGCTTGGAGCTCGGATCTAAAGCTGTTGAAAACTGCCAGCTCGGATCCGAGGTCGGATCAGATTCCCAAAGGTTGCTGCACAAATGAAGTTAACTACTTCAGATGGTCCGGTAGCTTCATCAGATGCTGTTTCAGAAGCCACCCTTGTTTACCCGGCCTGCACGTCCGAGGAAGTACCTGCGACGTCGGCCTCCAATGTCGGGGGGGACGGACCAGGTTCACCCAAATAGCCACTGTTACCATCCGTTTCCAAGAAAGGCACTTCTACTCCTAGGCTGACATCGGATACAAGGCCTTCACCCAATCAGCCAGGACCCAAGACTTATTCTCTGAAAAGGAAACGGAAGACAAAGCATCTAAACTGTGGGACACAAATGTGATGTCCGGACGCACAGACCTTAGAACTGAATGTCCAGTCGGACAATAGTCTAAGGCCAACTGAAAGGATGACATCCAGTTAAGGGAAAAGGTCTTAGGAGGTAGGAGGGAGGGATAGGAATACTGCAACAAGGAAGAGAAGGACATCTATGGTTATGGTAAGATTTTACACAACTATTCTATGTCCTTCTATTCTCATGTTGCAGTATTCTCATATGTGGGAGAGTACTGAAACTTAATCAGTGATATGGGTGGATGAAGAAGTTGCAGTCTCCAAGAATCCATAGAGGATGGCTTTGGCAAATCCTTCCTTAGCTATGGGGATGCTATCCAATTTATAATGTTTAGTAAAAGTGTGGAATGAGAACCATGTAGCTTCCTCTAGGATGGTAGCTGTATCTAGGCCTTCAAGGAAAGCCCCTGGGGAGGCCACAACTATGGTAGAGTGGGCTTTCACTGTGTGGGTTAACTGTCTTCCATGGAAGGATATAGTTTTGGAACTCCAGGAAGATATAGTCTGTTTGGATACAGCTTTCCCCAGGGCCCTGCGGTGAAACCATACAAAGAGCTGGTTGGAGTTTCTGATATCCTTAGTCTTATCCAGATAGAACCCAAGTTGCTTGCGAACACCTAGGAAATGGAGCACTCTCTCACTGTCATTCTGGGTGAAGGAAAGAAGGTGGGTAAATGAATAGACTGGAAAAGGGAAAGTTCACTGACCACTTTAGGCATGAAGGATGGGTGAGTGCAAAGAGAGACCCTATCCTTATGAAAAATGAGTTAAGGTGGAATAACTACGAGTACTTGTAACTCTGAGACGCTTCTGACTGACGTTAGGGCTACAAGCAGAACAGTTTTCTAGGTACACAGCTTTACTGTGGCGGAAGCTGGTGGTTCAAAGGGGGAAGTAGTAAGTTTCTGCAGAATGAAATTCAAGCCACAAGGTAGAGGGATGTGTTTCCTTGGTGGTCTGATGTGCAGGACCAGCTTGAGAAAGAGCCTCACCTCTAATCTGGATAATAGCGGTGCATCGAGAAGTAAACAGGCTAAGATAGCTTACAAATGGATTTTCACTGAAGAATATGAAAGTTCAGATTTTAGGAGTTCACACACACAGGAAAAAAGTAGAGGTATGTCCAACTGAATGGGGTCTAGTAGCTTCTGAGGACACCAAGTAGAGAACATTTTCCATTTGGATAAATAGGATCTCCTAGTAGTAGGTTTCCTGGCCTCCTGCACGGCAAATAAACATCCTCTGAGTAAAGGTGTCTGAAAGGGATGAGAAGTTTATCGCCCAAAGGGTAAGAATGAGGGTTTGCAGGTGTGGGTGGATGACAGACCCCTTCTGTTGGGTGATGAGGTCGACCTTGTGAGGCAACCTGTGGTGACTGCACTTGGCTAGTGACAAAAGAAGGGGGACCAATGCTGCCTTGGCCAATAGGGGGCCATCAGCAAGATTTTTGTCTTATCTTGCTGAATTTTCAGAAGGACCTTCTGCATTAGAGGGAAGGGGGAAATGAATACAAGAAACATCCCCTTTCAGGAAATTGTGAAGACGTCCACTTTACAAGCTTGTGGGGAGGGGAACCTTGAGTAGAATAGCTGTAGTTGTCTGTTCTGAGGGGATGCAAACAGATTTATTTATGGTGTGCCCCACTGGTGGACTATGTCCAGGAAGACATCTCTTTGTAACATCTATTCCTGATTGTGAGACAATGATCTGCTGAGGGCATCTGTCTAATCATTGTTCTGTGATGGGATGTACACTGTCTGCAGTGTTACACTGGATTGAGTTGCCAATTCCCATGCTTGTATGGCCAGTCTGCAGAGGGAGGGAGGGGAATACCTTTTGGAGAAGGTTTTTCCTGCCAAGTCATGAAATAACCTTTTTCCACAACTGAAAGAACCCAGGTGTCTGAGGTGATTTGTTGCAACGGGGGAGACAGTGACAGAGGTGGGCAGAAAGAGGGAGATGAAGAAGGATGTTTTGCCAGTCACTCATTGTTAGGCCTGTTATGAAACAGCTGTCTTGGAGTAGTGTGACAAGAGCTAGCCCTGGATAATGGAGGTTTCCTGGCACCTTTTCTTGGAAGGGGAAGAGGGTGCAGAGGCCATTTTGACAAAACTTGGCTTGGCTGGGTAGTTCCTATGAAATTTAGGGACTGGGGATACAAAGAGATTATTGAGATCCTGCAGATCCTTGCTTTTCTCTTGCATATTTTTAAAAAGTTCTGCTGACTGCTTTCAAAAAGGAACTTGTTGTCAAGACGGGCATTCATGATTTTGTTTTTGAAATCATCTGGCAAAGGCTGTAGCCTGAGCCTGGAGTACCTATGTAGAACTGAAGCTAATGCAGCTGACCTAGCTGATGTTTCAGCAGCATTGTAGCTGTATTTAATAGAATGCCTGACAACTTGAGCAGCTAAAGATAGTTTAGAAGCAACTTGAGGTTTGGTTGGAGAACCTGGCATAGAGGAGAGCAGGTGTGAGGCCTGGGAGACCAGATCTAAGACAAACTTGACCATATGAGTTTGGTAACTGATGGCTCTAAAGGCCAGGGTTGAAGAGGTGTAAATCTTCTTTCCTAATCTGTCCATCACCTTACTGCCTTTATATGATGGCAGTAGGGAAGAAGAGGGAAGCTGCCTGGATTGTCTGCTGAGACAGCAACCACAACTGGGTCTGCCATGTGGTTTAGTGAGGAATTTAAAGTCATCAGGAACTTTGTAGATCCTGTCTGGTCTTTTTGGGGCCAGTGGTTGGGATTCTGGAGTTTTGGAAGCAGGGTCAAAGGCGTCCAAGTATTCTGGTATTACAAGAGGAATAGCAGAGGATGAGGAAGAGTCCATCTGCAGAAGCTCGTAGTATTTTTTTCTGCACCTCTGTCATTTGAGCAGAATCCCATTTAAAATATTCCCTCATTTTGGAGATGGTCTCCCCAAAGGTTATGTCCTCAGGTGGGGTATCCCCTTCCAAAAAATCCTCATCAGGAGAACAGTATTACAAGGGGAAAGCCAGCTGTGAGGTATATGGGAGGGATTCAAAAAGAAAAGGAATAAATTTTCATCTCGAGTATGTGCCAGTGGCATAGGGCCAGCAGAAGCAAGCCTGGGGCTCAAGGTTGGAAGGGCAGGAGTTTGTGAAGCAGTAGACAGCAGGGCCAAGAAGGTCTGAAAAAGGGACTGTGAGAATACCTGCCAGTCAGGCAAATCTTGTGCAGGGGAAGACAGATGCTTTGTCTTCTGTTTCTTTTTCAGAGAAGGAATCTTGGGTTCTGGCTGAGTGGGCGAAGGCTTAGTATCCGATGTCAGCCTAGGAGTAGAAGAAGTCTCTTTCTCGGAGATGGACGGTAACAGTAGCAATTTGAGTGAACCTGGTTCCCCCCAGACATTGGAGAATGATGTCGCAGGTGCCTCTGCAGCCGTGCAGGCAGGAGAAACAAAGGCGGCTTCTGAAACAGCACTCGGCAAAGTCACCGGACCTATCAGACGTTCCTCAGCCCATAGACCGGAAGCTGGTGGGACGTCCATACTCAAAGGAGCAGTATCGGGCCTAGCTACCTTGGTCTTTTTTTTAGGCGGTTCTGCCGAGATGGCCAGTTCTGTTTCCATATTGAAAGCAAGGTGTTTCAGACACTGGTTTTCGATGAAGAGCTTAAGGGCTTCAAGACAGTTGTGCAGTGTTTTTGGAACAAACGACTGGCAGAATGAACATGCTTTATAGTTGTGGGATGGCCCTAAGCAAAACAAGCAGAGGTCGTGGCTGTCTTTGTGCAAAATTTGTTGACCACACTTACATTTTCCCTTCCTAGATGACAAGGATGGAATCAGATAAAACTAAACAAAAGCTATAAACAACCTAAGCTTAGCAGAAAAAGTAAGAAAGGATTCCCCAACGGGATACTTATTTTTGTTGGAGTCACTAGCGCGGAACTGAACGAGTGAGCTGACGTTTGACTGCGGCAGAGAATTTCTGAGGTCTGTGTGTGTGGACCTCACATGCATTTCCCACGGTTTATGGTCCCTGAGTGTGACATCCCACTCGCCTTACAGCAGCAAAGCTAACCTTTTGTATACGAGCCTGACATTTGGGTCGCCTTAGGTGGAGGATCCCACATATGAGAATAATGCAACATGAGAACAGAATGACATCTTGTATTCAAAAAACAGTCATGTATAACACATGGGAATAATACTTTTTCAGCAAAAAGTCTGATTTATCAACATTACTTTAGGATCTAAATGGCCTTACAGGTACAAACTAAAAGCAAAGAGTGTTGAATTATATTAGGAAGCATAGGAGTAAATGGCAATGTTACAGGACACACATTTGAATTTCACAAAAAAGGAATTCAGGTGAACATTCAGTAGAATATCAGAGACAAGGGAAAAGGTGACTAATAACTCTGATTGTGAGAAGGGTTCCAATGTTGACAGACAGGGGGAAGACAATAATGGAAGATATGTGGCAATACAGGGTTACTGAAAAGGGAGGAAGATTATGATGGCAGGTATTTATTTTAGTCCTAAAACTATTATAAATCTTAGGGGAATTTTTTGAGAAATAATCTTTCAGCAGGGAATATTTATGGGTTACAAAAAAGAGCTAAATATATAACAAGAGAGTACATCAGATCGGGCGGTTAGCACCTAGAACTAAAGTGCTGAACTCTTAATGAGGTGCTTCCTGTTTACAAGGTACGATTCAATGAGCTGCTTCCTATTCTAAAGGTAAAAGATTTCATTCCCTCCACCTTCATTTCTCTTCTGTGTGACTCTCAGCAAGTCACTTAATCTGACAGTCCTTTAGGGACATCCCAATCAACAAAAAAGTAAAAAACAGTAAATAAAAAGATTTCTGCAAAAATTGAGAGCATCTGGCATGAAAGTAGTAGACACTGACAGAACACACATTATTCCCCAAGATACAGTAACTGAGCTAGACTGGACAGAAATTATATTTCACAGGAGTATCTGTACTTAAGTGAAAGGTTTGAGATCTACCCAATAATGAAACTATAAAGGCTCATATAGCGTATGACCCTCCAGAACAATGCACATACAAGACAACACAGGCCACTCCACGTAAATGTAGCAAAATGTCCTTCAGTAAAAGTTCTTTAAGAAACAAAAAGGTTAAAGGTCTTCATCCCCTCTAGTCTATTCAGACTTTTATCTCTATTACTATATTCACTACTTCTAATATAGTTGGTTAAGCTTTGATATCCATTTTCTAGAAAATGCTTTTTAGGGTTACCACCAGAATTAAACTCAGGCCTTAATATGTCTAAGCAATTCAGATCCTGTATCACAGCTCACAAAATGAATTCCTTATTTACACCAATTTGGTAATCCAGTATTTCTGACAGAGTAATTTGCAGGCAATTTATAAAATGTTTATTTTTATGCATATATTTATATATACTTGCATACACATCAATTTAAGATAATACATATATATATATATATATATATATATATATATATATATATATATATATATACATACACATACATATATATAATCATCTATAAACATATATGTAAACATATATATATATATATATATATATATATATATACACATGCATATTTACGTATACATAAACACACACACACACACACACACACATATATATATATATATATATATATGTGTGTGTGTGTGTGTGTGTGTATATGAAACAACCATGTTTGCACGGTTTTGGGCACTGGGCAGTGCCGGTTAGCTACGGTTAAATTATTCCCGGCTCCACTAAGTCTCCTCTTCAGTTTTTCCCTTGAAACTAGTCTAACTCTCAACCTAAGCACTAAAAAGGCATCTTACAGCCAAGCACTTGCTCAGACCTAATAGCAAGCACTAATATACTCTGACATTGACTGCCCAGCAGGGCAAGGCTCTTTATTCACCCCTCACCAACCAAGCGACTAAGCAGCTCACCATACTATTCAGGCATGACCAAAGGGCAACTTCAGGTGCACTCTCCAGTCCAGCTGGTGAATCTGGGTATTCAGAGGCAATGTTACAACTGCCTCATGTACACAGACAACCCTCTCCTCCTACCACAAAACACTAAGATATGTGAGAGATGCAATTATACAGCCGAACTGGAAGCTAAGCTGTCTCCACCCAAGACTGGAACAACTCCAGCCGCACACAAACCTAGTAAAACAGCACTGGCAAAAAATACACATAAATACACAAAATCATACTCGGAGGCTCTAAATAAAAACCTGCAAAAGCATCAAAGACCTCCAAAGCAGACAGCCAAACAACCTGCACTTCCCGTCACAAACCAGACAACACATAAAACACAAAATCAGTGGGCCGCACAATCACAGCCCTTAAGGCAAAATAACATACCTAACACACTAGTAATAGGTGACTCTATAGTCAGGCACACTGACGTCCCACTCACTAGGCTGGACAAGCAGAAGGTTACTGTTAGCTGCCTGTCGGGAGCAAGAATCCGCTACATAACACAAGCACTCAGGTCACTCCAGAACAAGTACAAATATGACTCTGTCATTGTTCATGTTGGTGTGAATGACCTGAGACGTACCTCCCTGGACTACATGAAAAGAGACATGGAAGAGCTCTCTGATCATGTAGCCCAGGCTGGTATGATCCTGAACATGAGTAGCATCCTGCCCTCACCAAGAATGATACCTCAGTATAAAAGAAAATGATCAATTTCAACAACTGGCTAAGCTTCTGGTGTCATTCAAAGGGGATTCAGTGTCTGTCAGCCTGGGACGACATGGTCGACAAGCCGCGTTGCTTCGCAAGAGACGGCTTGCACCTGTCACCCCTAGGATTTCGAATACTGGCCAAGGCTCTTGCTCCCCCCATAGTGCCTTTTTTAGGCAAGGCTCAAAAGTCAAACCCACCTCCATAAACAGCACAATTAACAAAAAACTGAGGGTTATGCTACTCAACGCCAGGAGTTTAAATCTCAAAATGCACGCGCTCAAAGCACTCCTCAGTATGGAGAACGTCGACATCTGTGCAGTAACTGAAACCTGGTTCAAGGCTCCAGAGAGCACCCCAGCACTAACAGGCTACAACTCATACCACACGTTTCAGCCATAGAACATGGACAGAAACACAAAAGGAGGGGGGGGGTGTATCCATATTCATCAAGGATACCAACACCTCCAGGTTAGTGGCGCAGCATGATACCTCTGAGATCATCCATGTGCAACTAACACTGGGCAAATCTGCAATGCAAATTTGGCCTGCTACAAATCACCCTCCATGACCCAGGACCACCACTCCACCTTTCTGGAAACACTGGAAAACATGAAGGTCCTACCGAACACCCTGACATTGGGCGATTTCAATTACCCTACCATTCACTGGGAAAACTACTCGAGTAGAAATTCTCAGGCCCAGTGCTTCCTGGAATTAATCAACTCAAACGCTGTGGATCAGCTGGTAAACTCCCCTACCAGAGGTGAAAACATATTGGACCTGGTCATCACCAACATGGGCGACAGGTGTTCCACACCGGAGGGCAACCCATCATTGGTTAGAGCAGACCATAAACTTATCACTCTGGATAACCACACACCACCACCACCCCCAACTAAGAAAACCACAGTAAAAAACTTTTCTAAAAAAAACTTCACCTTACTTAAGACAGAGGTGGTAAGATTCACAGCCCCCACGCTAAAGGATAACACTGCCCAAGATGCAGAAACCTTTACAAATGCACTCTATGAGCACCTACAAGGATGCATGGATCGTGCCATCCATAGCAAAACCAAGATTCACTCCTCTAAGAGAAGGAAACCAGTTTGGTGGACCCCTGGAATAAAAAGACTATACAATAGGAGGAGGAAAGTAGTTCACAAAAAAGCAAATCCCAAGAAGGAAAGACATCCCTGATCAGTATCAGTAAGAAACTAAGGTTCCTCATGAAATCATCCAAGGTTAACTTTGAAAGAAAAATAGCCAAGGATTCAAAAGATAACCACAAAGCCTTCTTTAGCTATGTTAAGAATCTAAGTGGCAACTCGCAGATATGCACTGAACTAGTGCAAAATAGCACAAAATATACTGAACCTACTGATATTGCCAACATCCTGGCAGATAGATTCAGAGCAAACTTCACCCCCCTCTCACCTCCAAAAGGGCCAACAACAATACTGAAAAAGTGTAGTGTCCCAAAAATCACAGACGCACAGGTGAAAACAGCCCTTTCAAAAGCCAAAAACACAGTGTCAATGGGGCCAGATGGTGTCCCGGGCTGCGTCTTGCACGAACTACAGAACGAACTAACCCCCCACCTAAACACACTGTTCAACCTCAGCCTTTCCACAGGCTACGGCAGAATGGCACACAGCAACAGTTATTCCGCTCCACAAAGGAGGGGCCACAACTGACCCTGGTAACTATCGCCCCATAAGCCTGACTAGCCTGGTCTGCAAGGCTATGGAGCGCATCATCATGGAACTCATTAGCAAAGACATTGGGAACCTCCAAACACTTGACCTGACCCAGTTCAGCTTTGTTAAGGGCAGATCATGCCTACTAAACCTGGCTGAATTCTTCGAGACAGTCACCAAGGCCATAGACGAGGGAAAGGTGGTTCACACAGCCTACCTTGACCTCGCCAGGGCTTTCAACACCATTCCCCACTCTGGTATTACAGAAAAACTCACCAGCCTGAACATAAACCCCTACGTCACGAGATGAGTTGCCAACTGGCTTACAGACAGAACTCACAAGGTAAGAATAGCAGGCTCCAGGTCCGACTCTAAAGCAGTCACAAGTGGTGTCCCGCAAGGCTCGGTCCTGGGACCCCTACTGTTCGGCGTATACTTCTCAGAAGTACAGGCAAACACAGGAGGACTATGGCTAACCAAGTTTGCCGATGACTGCAAACTGGGAGCCATAATTGTCTCTCTGGCTGACACGGACATCCTCCAAAAGGGACTTACTGAGACGGACACCTGGTGTCAAACTCATGGCCTCAAGCTAATGCCAAAAAATGCATAGTCATCCCATTTGAGAAAAACAAAACACCCACGAATTACCACATAGGTGGCAGCCCCCTTAATACAGAAGAGGTAATAAGAGATCTGGGGACCCAGGAAGATAGTAATCTCTCCTTTGGCAATCATCCTTTGACAATCATATTGCCAAAGTAGTTAGGAAATCCTTCTATGTGGCCCATCTAATTACTAAAGGGTTCAAATCTAGAAATAAAGAGGTTATATTGCCTCTCTACTCGTCACTCATTAGACCCATCATAGAGTGCAATGCCCCATTTTGGATGTACCTCACAAGACACTTCCAACAGCTGGAAAGACCACAAAAGTACCTCGCCAAAAGGATTACTGGCCTCAAACATATGTCCTATGCATCCCAACTGAAAAAAACTGTGGCTGCACTCAGTGGCATACTGCTTACTCAGAGGTGATCTCTGCCTGACTTACAAAGCCATGTCCAACTCAGAATTGATGGACATGCTCCACCTAAAGAAATCCAAATCACTACAAGCCACTCGCTCTAGTGAGCTAAACCTCGCCACAACAATAAATAGAACATGCTGGAGGGATAGATTCCTGTCACAGAGACTCCCCATGCTTTGCAACAAAATTCCAAATTACATCAGGCAGAGCCCCTCACTAACACTCTTCAAGAGAAACCTTGACGAGTAGATGGGTAACAGAAAATACACACCCCTGGGATCACTTCATTAGCTCTGCTTGATGGAGGATCAGTTAATTAATCAATGGGGCGGCAAAAGCCGACACACTCTGGCTAGGCTTATAAATGCCCTCGGGCAGATAGCTTAGTACCTACCTATGAACCTATATATATATATAAATATATACATATATCTGTATCTATATCTATCTATATATATTTATATCTATCTATATATTCATATATATATCTATCTATATATTCATATATATATATATATATATATATATATATATATATATACATATATATACACACATACAGTAAGCTCTCAGTTAACTGGAACTCAAGCAACTAGAACAAAAATTGAAGAAATACAGTATGAACAATTCAGTTTTTATGTATTGCACTTTGTCCCCCCCCCACCCCCCTGAAACATACCTTCCGTTTTTAGAGTTTGAGTTTTAAATAGGAAGATACAAATAAATTCGCTCTCTCCCCTTCCTGAGAACAAGTCAAACCAAACAAGTCAAACTGCTAAAATTTCAACACTCGCTCCATACTCACTCAGTTTGCATCAGTCTGCACATTCTGTCTCTAATCTCTCATACACACTCTCGTCAGCTTTCATACATCTCTCCGATCTCTCACACACTTTCGTTTCTGCTTTCATACATGCATTCACTCTCTCTCTATTCAATTCCAGTCCACTCAGCGTGCCACTGAAAACCGTTCCACATCCCATGCCTTCTACCGGAAATATAAGTTTAAAATATTATTATTATAGCCAGGCTTTTAATTACTGTATTTCAATCTTCTTCTTTCGGCTTTTCCCGGTTAGGGGTTGCCACAGTGGAACTCTGGTCCTCTAATGATTGGCAGTAGATTTTTACAGTGCCGAGGTATCAGCTCGATGCCCAACCTTCAATGAAGGCACACGCATTCACTCATGTCTTTCCAAGGCCACTCGACTGCGAGGAGGACATGCAGACTCCACACAGAAGGTTCTCCATCCGAGAATCGAACAGGAGAACCTCTTGCTGTGAGGCGGCAACGCTACCGCTGCACCACCGCGGCTTAATTACTGTATTTCAATATTAAAATCAAATCCATAAAGTATTTATGGTATGGTATGGTATAGGGTACAGTATTTGTCAGGTCTTTTTTAACAGCAACTCTCAAGCAACCAGAAACTACCTTCATCCGGCATCCACCAATCCCCATTGGTGCCAGTTAATTGAGAGTTTACTGTATATATATATATATATATATATATATATATATATATATATATATATATATATATATATAAACCACAGAAAAAGAGACGCTGACAGCTGCAAAAATTCCAACAAGGCCTTTACTAGTGCAAAAACACAAGCGCTTTCACAAAATGAGCTTCCTCAGGTGTACATCAAGCACTCAGGAGACACACCTATATATACACAATACAAATCACATGATGCAAAACATTCAACTTCCTGCTTAAAAAATACTTAACATAAGAAATACATATAAAAATATATACACATAAATAAAACCTAAACAGTGAATATAAATATAAATATAAACATCATTTAATATGTATTAAATACTAGAATAAACAAATAAACCCCTTAAAATAATCATTTTAGTGGCCTCATTTTCAACCTAGGTTTCAGGGGAATACATTCATTAAGACCATGCCCTTCCGTGCTTCTCAACCTGGTAATCCAGATAGCTTCTAGATTCCCAGTCCTATTATACATATCACCCTATCTAATACTCTCATGTAATAATCCAATCACTCTAAAACCAAAAACATGAGATTCATCTGTACCAGATACATGTTTAGAAAGTGCATTAGTTGTACTAAGTTTCCTGATGTTATAAACATGCTCCCTGATCCGATCCCTAAGGTGCCTGTCCGTCTTGCCAACATAAAATCTGGCACAGGTCCTGCAACTAGCAAGGTAAACAACATGTTTACTATCACAAGTGCCAGAAACTTTGAAAATGTAATTTCTACCCTGGTCAGGGTGAGTAAATGATGACCCACTATCTATGTAACTACACCAATTGCAATTCCCACACCGTTGAGTGCCAGTGCAAACACTTTGTGACCTATCCTCCTTCGGATAGCAAAGTCTCCTCTTAATAGATCTATCATTTCTAAAACTGATCCTAGGAGTATCATCAATTATACCTGCTACTTCACTATCCGTCAATAACACCTGCCAGTGTTTCCTAATAATGTTAATATACCTATCCACATCAGAAGTGTATTTCAAAGAGACTTTCAGATTAGTCTGAGTTGAGATCTTATCTGAACTTTCAGAAGGTTGTCTCTTCATGGAGAAATAAGGTCTGGCTCTATCACTCCGTTTACACGTAGCTCTAGGTACTTGTTCAGACAAGGTCCTATCATCATACCCTCTTTCTTTCAAGAAGCTTTTAACTCTATCCACTTCACTTTCAAAGTCTTCTTCCCTCACATTTAGTCTTGAAGCCCTCATGACCTGATTTGCCACAACATTTCTGAATATATGGGGGGGATGTGCACTGTCACGATGTAAAAGATGGTTAACATGACAACTCTTCCTATACTGTTTGGTATATACATTCCCTTCCGGGTCTCTCAGTACTGCTACATCTAAAAAATCTAAACCTTCATAAGATATCTTATGTGTGAATTGCAAATAATCTGTAGACTTGTTAACATGCAGCAGAAATCTAGACAAACATTCCTCATCTAACTCCCACAGAATAAAAACATAGTTTACAAATCTACGATAAAACAAAACATGCTCACCAAAGGGACCCTTAAAGATATAACGCTCCTCCCAAACTGCCATGACTGCATTGGCGTAGCTATTGGCACAAGAAGTGCCCATAGCTACGCCATTGCACTGTCTAAACATCTGGTTACCAAACAAAAAAATATTGTTTTCAAGCACCGTTCTCAATAAATTTACCAATAGAGTAACTATCTCATTGCTATACTGTGTATAGCTCTCTAAAAACTGTTGAACAGCTGTCACACCCTTGTCATTGGTTATCACAGTAAATAGAGAAACTACATCCAATGTAATAAAAAAAGCCTGACAA
>NC_056728.1:594937404-595084904 GCF_019279795.1 Protopterus annectens
CCGACTTGGAAAGAGCCAATTTTCAGAGGAGGCCCAGGGAGAAACGCTCCAGATGCACATCTTTGCAACGTGGCAGGAAACTGCAGCACCCGGAGGAAACCCAAACAAAATCAGGGAGGACATGCAGTCTCCACACAGAAGGCACCCTGCCAAGAATTGAACCAGACAACCTCTTGCTGTGAGGCGACAATGCTAACCAGTGCACCACTGCTCCGTCTTCAGACTTCTTCAACTTAAAACTGAGTGGCACAGACTGGACGCTAAAATCTCTAGTTAAGTTACTACGTTAATCAAAAAGAAAAAAAAAAAAACTGGCAACAGACTTGCAGCAATATGAAAGGAAAACTGCCTATCCCCTCCACAAACCGAAAAACAGGAGCGGGAAGGTGCACCTAAAATGCATTCAAAGAAATGAAGGTCAAGGTCAAAAAACTCCAGCTTTACTCCGTAGCATATCGCCTACTCTGAGGTGATCTCTGCCTAACATATAAAGCTATGTCAAACGCAGAGCTGTTGAACATGCTACACCTAAAGAAATCCCAATCTCTCCGAGCTACACGCTCTAGGGAGCTAAACCTTGTCACCACAATAAACAGGACGAGCTGGAGGGATAGATTCCTGTCCCAGAGTCGTCCTATACTCTGGAACAAGCTACCCATCTATGTCAAGCAAAGTTCTTCATTAACACTCTTCAAGAAAAATCTTGATGAGTGGATGGGAAATAGGAAATACACCCCTGGGATCACTTCTGTGTCTCTGCTCGACAGTGGCACAGGAAAATAACTTTCTTGGGTGGTGTAAGCTATGGAACTTTGCTGGCTAGGCTTACATAGGCCCCTGGGCCGATAGCCTAGTACCTACCTATGAACCTATAAGGGCAGGCCCCAATACCTACAAATAGGCCACAAGTCACAGAGGAGATACCCTTCCACTCAAACAACCCAAACAACATAACCCAGGACATCTAAGGCAATCACATGGGCATCGTTCCCACCCCAGAAAACCACCCAGTGGCTAGCAACAGCAAAGTGGCCCCCATTGCTCCAAGTAAAGGATTTAATAATGGCACCAACCAATTTTTATCCCCAAGCCAGGACAGGGACCCGAAATCAGACTTACCTTCGAAGGGCAAAGGAAGGGGGACAGGGAGAGGCAAGGGACGTGCATGAAGAAGACGGCTGACATAGAACACATTTTTAGAGAGATAGACTGCCAGCCTTTTCCCATTTTCCCAAATAGTTACTACTTCTTTACACAGTGGGAAAACATTAGCTCTGTCCTGTTTGTTTGAATGCCAAATTGCTGGTTTATTGTCTGTATTCATTCAATTGCTTCCTTAGTGAAAAAGTACAGTTTTGTACCTACCATAAATGTAGATGTTCGAAGATCCACATTGCTGCAGTCCTAACACTTGGGTAGTCCGCTGTCCCAGTCGGCCCGAATACCAAAGTATAAGGCTGACGTCGGTCAAGGCGCATTTGTCTGACATCAGGACGTCAGGGTACAAATGCGCATGACCGACGTCATATCCTCAGTCTTTTCTTGCCCCAGATGTCAGAAGACCCTAAAAAGATAAGGCCAAAACCCAAAAACACCAAAACACTCCTGTGCCTAAAATATGTACAATATATACAAATGTACAAAAATAGAACCTCACCCACACAACCACCCCTAAACATAGAGGGAAGGAGGGAGGGGATTGGACTGCAGCAATGTGGATCTTGAACATCTACATTTATGGTAGGTACAAAACTGTACTATGTTCTTCATCTCACATTGCTGCAGTCCTAACACTTGGGTAGAATCCCAAAGCAGAGGTAAGGGAGGATGGCTAAACTATAATGAAGCAGGAGCTGCCAAAATGCCCTGCAACACAGCAGTGGCAAAACCAGCCCTGGACTTAGAATAGAGAGGAAGGTGGTAATGCTTGGAGAAAGTATGCACTGAACTCCAAGTAGCTGCCTCCAAAATATCCTTAGTTGCCACCCCTTAAAAATGCTGTTGAAGTGGCAGTAGCCCTAGTGGAATGAGGCCTAATCCCAGCTGGAATCTCCTTGCCATGATGGGAGTAACAGAATGCAATGCAAAACCCAATCCACTTAGATATAGTTTGTTTTGACACAGGCTTGCCCTGAGAACTCAAAGCAAAAGAAACAAACAACTGCTGAGACTGCCTAAAATCCCTAGTCCTGCTTAAATAATAACGCAACTGCCTGTGTACATCTAAAGTGTGCAAAATCTTTTCCCCTATTTTGGGGATCTGCATAAAAGGTAGGCAAATGAATAGTTTGGTTTAAAGCCACACTAGAAACCACCTTAGGCATAAATGAAGGATTAGTACGTAATGATACCCTATCCTTATGAAAAATCAAAAAAGGCTCCACCGCCATAAGGGCCTGCAATTCAGAAACCCTTCTTGCAGAAGTAATGGCCAACAAAAAAGCAGTCTTCCATGACAAGTATTTCAACTCAGCAGTAGCTGAAGGCTCAAAAGGTTGTAGAGTAAGTTTCTCCAACACAAAATTGAGGTCCCAAGCAGGAGTAGGAGCTCTTCGTGGGGGTCTTATATTCTTTGCCCCTCTAAGAAATTGCTTGAACAAAGGATGAGAAAACAATGGTGGGTCACAATCATAGTGAGCTGAAATTGCTGCAGCATGAATCTTAATGGAAGAGAAAGACAAACCTTTGTCCAATAGCTCAGTAAGATATTGCAGAGCCACACTCAAATTAGGCTCAGAAACATCCAAATCCTTTGCTGCACTCCAAAATAAAAATCTCTTCCATTTTTCTGCATACACTTTACGTGTACTAGGTCTTCTGGCTTCCATAATCACATTCAAAACTTGTTGAGGAAGTTGAGACCTGCTGTGGTTCAAAACAGAATATGCCAGGCTGTTAGATGAAGAGAGTGAAGCTTGACATTGAGTAGATGACCGTCCCTCTGAGACAAAAGGTGTGGAATTAAAGGTAAAGGCCATGGAGGCTTCCTTACCAGATTCCTCAGTAATGGGTACCAGTGTTGCCGAGGCCAATCTGGAGCTATCAAAATCATCCTTGGCTTGTCTTGTCTGACCTTTAGGAGCACCTTTGGGAGGAGAGGCAGAGGTGGAAAGGCATACACATGAAGATTTTCCCAACTGAACGAAAGAGCATCCACTTTCCAAGCTGTGTGATGAAAACTTTTAGTGCAAAACTTTGGCAGCTGGTGGTTTAGTGGAGAAGCGAACAGATCTATGTCTGGAGTTCCCCATGACACTGTCAATTTTTGAAATACATGAAGATCCAGTTTCCACTCGTGGGGATCCATGATTTGCCTGCTTAACACATCTGCTAAGGAGTTCTGTGCTCCTGGCAGAAACCTTGCTTGAAGAGTAAGCTGCAAGCTGAGCGCAGTCTCCCACAAAATCATTGCTTGCCTGCATAGAGGATAAGAATGCGTTCCCCCTTGCTTGTTGATATACCACATGACAGTTGTGTTGTCTGTTAGAATCAACACCTGCCCTGGAAGAAGTAACTCCTTGAAAGCCATCAATGCAAACTGGACTGCTAACATCTCCTTCATGTTGATATGTAGATGCTGTAGTCTGGCAGGCCACTTGTCTTGTATCCACTTTCCATTCAGATGAGCTCCCAAGCTATGTCTGAGGCATCAGTCGTTAGAGTCTGACACTCCACTGGCCGGGTCACAGAGACTCTCTTGTATAGGTGACATGCCTGAGCACACCACAATATTTCCTTTTGAATGCAAGGTATTATTTGAATGACAGTGTCCAGATCCTGGCAGTGCTGTGTCCATACATTTTTGAGATACCATTGTAGCTTCCTCATATGCAGTTTGGCATTGGGAAGCACCAGAATACAAGATGCCATGAACCCTAATGCTTGAAGGACTGTCCTTGCAGTCAGCACGGACTGATGAGATAGTTGATGGAAGTAAAGGGATAGACTCTTTTGTTTGTCCGGGGTTAAAAAGGCCATCTGGGCTGCTGTATTCAGTCTCACACCCAGAAAGCACATGTCTTGAGTGGGTACTAGACTGGACTTTATTTCGTTCACAGAATACCCCAGGCATCTTAGCACTGCTATCACATATTCCAGATGCTGAAGAAGCTCGTCCTTTTCTTGAGCCAGAATCAGACAGTCGCACAAGTAAGGATAGTTTTGTATTCTTTTTAGACTGGAAAATGATACAACTGGAGCCAGAACTTTTGTGAATACTCTGGGCAGTAGATAAGCCAAAGGGCAATGCAGAGAACTGATAATGGGAATTTCCAGCTCGGAAACGCAGATACTTCCTGCAACTGAGTCTGATAGGCACATGAAGGTAAGCCTCCTTGAGATCTAAAGTTACCATCCAGTGATCTTTGCCCAGCAGAGGTAAAAGCTGTTGTAACGCCAACATTTTGAACTTGGGAATGTCCAAATAAGTGTTGAGGGTTGACAAATCCAAAATTGGTCTCCACGTGTTCCCCTTTTTTGGTACTAGGAACAGGCGAGAATAAAATCCTAGGCCCCTTTCTGGCACAGGAACCGCTGAATGGCCCCTATCTGGAGCAACAGAGAAATTTGCTTGTGAGCCTCTTTTCTTTGTATAGGAGGAATGTCTGGCATGCCTTTTAAAGGAGGCAAGGTATGGAAATAAAACCTGTAACCGTGGTGAATGATATCCAATACCCATCTGTCTTGGGTAATAACACTCCAGTTTTCTTTGAAAAGTGCCAGCCTTCCTCCCAAAGGTGCTGCCAGACGAGAAGGCTCTGGCAGCTGAAAAGGCAAGTCATTGGGTCTGCTTACGAAAGGACTGACCCCTGCCCTCACCAGAAGACTGGGCAGGCGAACTGCCTGTTCTAGGCCTAAAAGAACCTTGAGCTCTGCCCCTACCACGTCTAGATCTACCCCTAGACTGAGAATCATAAGAAGGATAAGTCCACCCCTTAGTAGGCCAATTTCTACTAAACTTTGGAGGCTGAACCTGCAAAAAATCTTTAACAGTCTGCATAGACTTAGCCTTGTCCTCCATTTTCTTTAAAACTGCGTCCACAGGCGCACCAAATAACACATCAGATTGTAAAGGAGCATCTAAAATCCTTGCCTTTACATGTTCAGCTAAATTCTGATCCCTGAGCCAGGCGTGCCTGCGAAGAACAGAACCAGTGGCTGCTACCCTCGAAGAGGCCTGTACAGCATCAAAGCCACATTGCAAGGAATGCTTACCCACCTATCCAAAGCCCTTGCCTCTTTATCAGAAGGAACAGGATTTTTAACAACAGAAGCCTTAACACCTTTAGGGCCCTGAGAAACAGTTTCTGGGTCTGCCCTAGGACTCTTAAAAAGATACTTATGAGCTTCAGGCACCCTATAATACCTGTCCGGTTTAACTGGGGCAGGAGGCAAAGAATCAGGGTTCAGGGAAGCCTCTGCAAAAACATCCTCTACCACGTCCAGAACAGGAGGTATAGCTAAAGGCCTATGCTGGGGTAGAAACAAAAATTCCCTAAGCCTTTTCCTAGAATCAGAGAAATCTTGACCTTCCCATTTAAAATGCTCCCTCATGGAATGAAGGGTCTCTGAAAAAGAAAAATCCTCAGGAGGAGAAGCCGAAGGTGTAGAGTCATCTACATCAGAATCAGAATAAGGAGGATACTCCTGCAAGTCTTCAGCCGAAGACTCAGAAGCCTCCGAACACTGCTCAAAACCCTCAAGCTCAGGTTCCACCCTAGGCCTCTTATCAGGGGGGGGGTATAGAACCTCTAATCATAGTAATCAAATCTTCTGCCATTTTAAGCATATGTTTCTTAGGCAGAGACCCTGAAGAACTAGGGGAGACCCCCACTGAAGTTAACCCTGGCCTGCCTCTAGAAGGAGCCTTGGAAACAGAAGGGGAGGGCCTAACCACCTTAGGAAGGGAGGGGAGAACAGCTACCTGAGAAGCCCCTTCAGCCTGGCCTACCTCCTGAGAGGACACATCTTGTAACAGTAAAGTCTCTCCCTGAGAATCCAAAGGAACTTCTGGAAGAACCACCGGCTCCACCGAGCCCTCTAAAGAACCGACGTCCGGGACAGACGGTTCTTCCACCCTAGGCTTCACTGCTTTGTCCTTGCGCTTTTTAGACGAAGCGGGCGTCGGAGCATCCGACGGCATGTTGTAATTACAACGCTTCCCAAAAACTAACCTGGCACAATCTAATCTTCTCTTAATAGTGCGTTTGTTAAATCTAGCACAAGAGCGACAGCCAACAACGCCGTGCTCAGGCCCTAAGCAAGGTATACACAATGTATGGTAATCTCTATGAGGTATCTGTTTCCCACAAGAAATACAGTTATTCACTTTTTCTGACATCCGGTTAAATACTGAGGCAAGAAAAAAACAAAATATTCCCCAACGGGGTACTTAGCCAACTTTGATTCGGTCTGAAACTCCGACTTCAGAAAATTTCAGAACGCCAACCTGCACTCGCAATACTGCTTCTGCATCGGACCATGCGGCAAAAAAGACTGAGGATATGACGTCGGTCATGCGCATTTGTACCCTGACGTCCTGATGTCAGACAAATGCGCCTTGACCGACGTCAGCCTTATACTTTGGTATTCGGGCCGACTGGGACAGCGGACTACCCAAGTGTTAGGACTGCAGCAATGTGAGATGAAGAACATTTCTCCTGCAATTCTGTTAATGCCAGCAACACTGCTCTCATCTTGCTGACCATATATTGCACCGACTGTACTTTGTGGAAACAAATGCCCTGGTCTTAAAAGGATCCAGATGTGCCCTAAATGAACAATTTGCAGCTTCTGTAGTCAGGAACTGGGATGTCGATGCATGAGTAAACTGCATAGCTGTAAAAGGTTCTCTGCTTATGCTTATTTGCCCAACTCCCCGAACTGTCAAACATTCTCTGGCCTCTCAGGACTCTGATTCACCTGTTTCAATGAACATGACCAAAGATGTGAATCAGCAACGAAGCAGTCATTACCTAGACTGGCCAGCATGCTCGGGTATGTAATGAATGTAATAAATGTCCCTTTAATTTTTTCACACATTCAAGACTAGCTTACATGCTCTGTTTTCAGGGAGGCTGCAGCCATTTATGTTCAAAAGTTCATCTGCCACACTTAATATCTACTTCATTTACGAAGCTAGACTGCTGTAAGCTCGTATTTTTGAAGAAAATTAATGACAACATTTTTTCCAGAATGTAATAGCTTATTTAAGGAGCTGTATAATTTACCTGTCACTTTTTGCTGTTGTTAATATTTATTTTAAGTATTAGGTTCCCTGATCTTGTGATAGCTACCCCCAGAAAGACATTCCAGGTACGGAGTTTCAAAGAGATCATATGTTGCCTTATAGAAAGGCAAAGAGAAAGCAATCTAAAACACACACAACTTTTGAAGTGTTTCTGACTAGCTCCAAGTTTTCTAACCATATGATTTTTCTAGTACAGAACTGTACCTTAGATAGTTTACTCCAAGACTGCCACATGCAGGACTGTATGCAAAAATGAGACAGACTAATGATTTATATAGCGGCACAATGATTTCCTTTAATACACTCTTGAAAGATTTAGATGGGCTACATAATATGTTTACCTGATTTCAGTAGATACAGTTGTCAAAAGTACTGCTGTCTAGCACCCTCCCTAGGTCTTTAAAGAAGAAGCCTTTTAATGATGCAATAATTTACTCTATTATCAATAACATATAACAAGCTTTTGTTGATTTTTTTTTTGGTGATGTGGAAAAAGCCTAGATCAGTGGCCCAAGACAAGTGGGCCTCAGTACAGTTTTTTATTTTAAAATTTGTACAAATTTATTTTAAAAATAAAAAAAAAAATCTCATTCTCAAGGCACCGGGGGTAATTTCACTAGTGCATTAATTGTACTCATGAAATAACTGCAGAGTTACACATTACAATGGTTGGTGAATCAAAAGTAGACTTGAGACATCATGCTATGTACATTAACTCTACTTCTGACCATCACCACTCTCACATGTCCTTTTAATATATAGCTAAGCATTTGTGAGCAACAAATCTCAGTACCGGTTCACAGGTTGGTACTAGGCTATCAGCTCTAGAGCCTATACAAGCCTAACCATAACAATTCCCTGGCTATTTCTTCCCACACTATTTACTTCCCTGGACCCCTGTCTAGCAGGGTGACAGACGTGATCCCCAGGGTGAATTTCCTTTCTCCCATCCAATCATCAAGATTCCTTTTGAAGAGGGCCAAAGAGGTGCTCTGCTTGACATGTATGGGCAGTCTATTCCAGAGTCTGGGGAGTCTCTGTGTCAGGAACCTATCCCTCAAGCATGTTTTGTTTATTGTAATGACAAGGTTTAGATCCCTGGAGCATGTGGCTCTGAGGGATTGGGATTTCTTTAAGTGTAGCATGTCCAGTAGCTCTTGAGTTTGACATGGCCTTGTATGTTAAGCAGAGATCGCCTCTGAGTAGACGATATGCCACAGAGTATAGCTGGAGTTTTTTAAGGTGGTCAGCATAGGGCATCTGCTTTAGGCCTGTGATTCTTTTAGTGAGGTATTTCTGCGGCCTTTCCAGTTGTTGCAGATGTCTTGAGAGGTACATACCAAATGGAGCGTTGTATTCTATAATGGGTCTAATGAGGGATGAGTATAGTGGGACAGTGACCTCCTTTTTTCTGGATGAAAAGCCCTTAGTGATGAGGTGTGCCACATGGAAGGATTTCCTGACTGTTTTGGCGATGTGGTTAATGAAGTTGAGACCACTGTCCACCTGTGTCCCTAAGTCTCTTATCACACTTTCGGTGCTTAGTGTACTGCCACCTATGTGGTAATTCACGGGTACATGTTTTTTCTCAAAGGGGATTAACTATACATTTCTTGGCATTGAGCTTGAGCCCATGGCTCTGGCACCAAGCATCTGTTTCTGTAAGGCCGTTTTGTAGAGTATCCACATCATTTGGCGATTCAGTAATGGCTCCCAGTTTGCAGTCGTCTGCAAACTTTGTTAGCCAGAGTCCCTTAGTGTTGGCCTGTACTTCAGAGAAGTAGATGCCAAACAAGAGAGGTCCCAGGACTGAACCCTGAGGTATTCCACTTGTCACTTGTCTGGAGCTGGATTTGAAGTCAGCTACTTTTACAGTGTGGGTTCTGTCAGTAAGCCAGTTGGCAACCCATCGAGTGACATAGGGATTAATGCCCAGCTTAGTAAGTTTATCTATGATTCCAGAGTGGGGGATGGTGTCAAAGACCTTGGCAAGGTCCAGATAGGCTGTGTGGACTGCCTTACCCTCGTCCATGGCTCTGGAGTCTGATTCGAAGAAGTCAATCAGGATCAGGAGACACGATCGTCCCTTCATGAACCCAAACTGGGTGGGGTCCAGTATTTGAAGGTTGCCAATGTCTTTGTTTATAAGTTCCATGATAATATGTTCCATGGCCTTGCAGATCAGGCTCATCAGACTGATGGGGCAGTAGTTCCTGGGATCCAAGATGGATCACCCCTTGTGGAGTGGCTGACTAGAGATGATGACAGCAACCCACACAACAGTTCTCAGGGATGCACTTTCTCTTGCTGGCACCTTCCTTCTTACAGTTATTATCAGGAAATTACACATGTCGAAGGGCAGAGATAACCGTACACAGTACACACTTCCCATAACAATGATCTATTCATTTGTTTATTACTTTATTAAGACAATCGTGGTGGTGTGGAAGTATATCCCTATTTTCAGGCCGGATTTACCCTTTCACAGAATTTTCTGAGTCCCCTCATCAGACAAGATTTTTGGAGAGGTCCAGATCATAGGAAGCCACACTACACAGCCAACTTACTAGTGGCAACAATAATTTAAAGGAAGAGGACACAACAGCTTGCATCTCCTTTTTTCAGAAGCAAATGTAAATGGCATTGTGAAGTAGAATTTTGCAATACAAGTCATTAACAACTTTTATAAATTTTACACTGCCTCTGGTAATGTGCTTATATTTTTCCAACATTGTGATCACTCTTTATTTAGTTTAAGGCTGCTTTATAGACAGGAATTACAACAGAGTAGCTTGAAAAAAAAGTTTTATGAATCCTGCCCTCAATCTACATGCAAGCTAGTTCTACTGTGATAAAGTCTAATTCTGTTCCAGTTAAAAGAAAAAAAATCTACCTGAGGTTTATTTAACTCCCAAATGAACTTAATAAAGGTGAATTTGGACTGTCTGTATAATAAAACACCCTCAATCACTCTTGTTTTTTCTTAGCAGTAATGCCCCCAAATCAGTCACCTACTGCAGGAATAAATACATCATGTGTTAAATATATCAGTCTTGATAAAGATACATTTGACAAGAGGTCTGAATGACAAACTTGAACAGCTTCAATCCCAAGACAGCTTCACTGGCACTAATATCCCATCAGTGATGCCGTTTTTAAAGCTTTAATATAGAAAATGGCAACTGTTACTTCAGACAAAACAGCCTACACTAATTTGTTTCAATCATGTTGATTTTGAATTCACAGCACAGCTGGCCAGTATTATGGCATGTTTATCTAAAAAAGGTAACTTTTTTAACTCTGTTTAAAAATTCAAATTTACCTGTACACTTGTTCAAGGTGTGGCGTCACAGCACTGCATCGAAATCCATTCCCACCAGCAGTACCAATTTTCACGGTGGGATCAATGCTCTCATTGCTACCTAAAAGACAAAACATGTTCAAAAATGCGGTCATCTTAAAAACTATATTCAGTAAAGGAAAAAAACTTTTTGAAGTCTGCATTTTAATATCACCATAACATCCAAGTTTTACAATATATGACTGGAGTCAATGGACCCCAACAAAGCCTTCTGAAACATTCATGCCAAATCAACCACAGAGAGTAAATGAAGTCTAATATTTCTTATAATTTCTCATTTTTCTCTCTATATTTTGAGTTTATCTGCCTTTTGTTTTATAATACAATACAGACAAAAGAGAAAAATGCTGACCAAGACACTCAAGTATACAGACAGTTGTCCTTAGTCTAACCAGCCTGTACCAACCATCAGAAACCAATTTAAATATTAAGCCCTTTTTGTCCATATCACAATCTCCTATATTCTTTTCTAATGACAGCATATTTAATTACAATCCATCCACAACCCCTTTTTCCTATTTTTGCATATAGAGTTGGGGTGTCACTTCAACAGTGACAATCATCTAGAGCCAAGGTTCACACTGCCGGTGTTTAGCCCTGCCACAGCATATATCCCTTCATCTTTTCTTTTTTATGCCATGTATGTACAACCACTCTTCTCAGATCCCCTTTCAATTACTTCAACCTCTATTTTTCTATGTCGTCTTCAAAACTGAACATGGCATGCAATACTAATGTATTTTACAATGACAGTATCTCATGAATGGAATCCTCTCATTATACAACCCTGCGTTTTACTTGCTTCACCAAAAGTCTTACACAACACTGAAGACTTAAATCTAATCTATATATCAAAATCTTCTGCCACTTCTGTCTGCATACACCCTTTAAGAGTATACATACCCTAGAATTACCAAGTCATTAATTCTGCACTTTCTAGCTTTATATCTATATAGCCAACTATCAGCTCATCTTTTTAGCTGCTTTAAGTGGGATATACTTTATTAACTCAAATATCTACTGCTTAAGTTTCACATATTCACTGCCAGTTGTTCAAGTAACTCTATAAATGCAATCAATAATGAACTTCCAAGGAGCAAGCCCCTCTGAAGCCCCTCTCCAACTATAGATTTACTGCTTCCAATGGCACAAAAATCCAAAGAAAGTATATCTACAGAATCAGGCTGTGTATTCAAGTGTGCCGCACTGGAATACAAAAATGAGCAATCAGCCACAAGGAGATGGGCTGCAACTAGCTGAACACCAAGTAAATGAAACGTAAGCCTTTAAGACTCTTGCTAAACTAAAAACCATCTGAACCTTTCAGTGTAGAGCAGGGTCACTGTAAAGATGTCAGTGTCATTCTCCAATATTTCACAAAATATCCAACGTAAGATTAGAGATTAAGATATACCATGTAGAAAGAACAGTTGTGTAAAATCTTATCATAACCATACATGCCCTTCTCCTCCATCTTGCTATTATCATGAGTGATTCTCCACCTAGGCGACCCGAATATCCAGCTAGTATACAAAAGACTTACTATTGCATGGTACGTGGGACGTTGCAAAATGCTAGCAGGGAGCATAGGCCATAAAAGTGATGTCCGCAAGTACCATCCTCGTAACTTAATGCCCCTGTCAGAACACCTGTCCAAGGATAAAAAGGAGAGGCAACTATCATCCAGGGAAATACAAGGACCAAGGGGAAAGGAGGGTGAGCTAGAATACTGCAACATGGAACAGAAGGACATCTATGGTTATGGTAAGATTTTACACAACTATTCCATGTCCTTCTGTTCCCATGTTGCAGAATTCACAACAGGAAGCAGAATACCAAACCTCATGAAAGGGAAAGGGAGGATGGAACAAAAGAACTCTCCACAAAACCATGCACGATTGCCCTGGCAAACCATACTCTGGAGATGCCATCCAGCTTGCAATTTTTGGTACCAGTGTGTACAGAAGACCATGTAGCTGCCTTCAAGATGGAAGCAGTGTCCAACCCCAAGAAAAAGGCCCTAGATGAAGCAACAGCCCTAGTGTAATGAGCTTTCACTGAGGAAGAAAGAGTTTTACCATGGAAAACATACCAGAAAGAAATGGCCTTTGAAATCCATGACTAAATAGTCTGTTTTGGCAACTACTTTGCCAGTGGCCTGAGGTGAAAGGAAACAAAAAGTTGCTCTGACTTCTTAAAGGATTTGGTTTTATTCAGGTAAAATCTGAGCTGTCTATGCATATGCAAGGTATGTAACACCCTTTCACTGGAATTTTGAGGTGAGGAAAAGAAAGTAGGTAAATTAATAGATTGGTTAAGGGACAAAGCATTAACTACCTTGGGCATGAAAGAGGAGTTAGTACGCAGAGAGACCATATCTTCATGGAAAAATGAGGCAAGGTTGAGATATCATTAAAGCATGGAGTTCAGAGACTCCCCTAGCAGAAGTGATGGCCACAAGCAACACAGTCTTCCAAGTGCAATACTTTAAGGAAACCATGGCAGCAGGCTCAAAGGGGGCTTGGGTAAGTTTTTCCAGTAAAAATTAAAATCCCAGGGTAGGAACAGGTTTCCTGGGTGGTCTGATATGAAGGATGCCTTAAAAAAAAGCTTAACCTCTAGCCTAGAGGCTAAGTGAGGGGGAAGAGGCAGACATGCAGAAATGGCAGATAAGTGGGCTTTTACAGCAGAATAAGTAAATCTGGCCTTAAGAAGGTCACACAAGTAAGATAAAACTAGAGGGATATCCACGGAAAATGGATCTAAGCTGTTTCTTTAGACACCAGATGGAGAACTTCTTATTTGGACAAGTAGGATCTCCTAGTATTAGGTTTCCTGGCCTCCTGCAGGACTAGAAGCACATCCTCAGAGAAAATCTGTCAAAAAGGGATCAGAAGCTTATCACCCAAAGAGTTATGTTCAGGGTTGTTAAGTGTGGGTGAATAGGTGATCCCGTGTCTTGTGTGACAAGGTCCACCCTGTGAGGTAAGTTGTGATGATTGGCAAAATGCAGAAGAGGGAATCAATGCTGTCTTGGCCAAAAGGGAATCACCAACAAGATTTCTGATTTGTCCTGCTGAATCTTCAGCAGGACTTTCTGAATAAGTGGGAAGTGGTGGAATGCGTAAAGAAACATCTCCTTTCAAGATACTGAAAGGGTGCCCACCTTCCATACCAGAGGGCCTGGGGCACTGGCACAAAATTGTGAAAGTTGTCTATTCAGAGGGGAGACAAAAAGATCTATTTGAGGTGTACTCCACTGGTGGAAAATGTCCAGAAACACATCCTTGTGGAGCATCCATTCATGGGATTGAGTCATGGACCAGCTTAGAGCATCTGCCAGAACATTTTGAGCTGAAGGGATGTAAACTGCTTGTTAGGTGACTTTTGACTGGGAAGCAATCTCTCAAGCCTAAACAGCCAACAAGCAAAGCAGATGACACTTTGTTTCCACCTGTTTGCTCACATACCAAAGGACTGTGGTGTTGTCTATGAACAGCTTCAGAGGGTCTGGGCGAAGGGAAGATTGGAAAGCTTGAAGAGCAAAAATCAACACCCTCACACTTCTTTGATGGTTATGTATCCCTTCTTTATAGAGAGGAACCAATTACCCTGGACCTTAGGGTTTCCCAAGGTTGTTCACCACCTCAGGTGGAAGGCATCTGTGAACAGCTCCTGCACAGGAAAACGAGGCTGCAGAGGGAGACCTGGGTTCAGTGAAATTTGCTACATCCACCACTGCAGTTCTTTCTTTAGACAAGGAAGAACAAAATCCAGAGGATGTGCATGCTGTGATCAGAGAGATTTTAGATACCACTGGAATTTCTTCATGTGGAGTTTGGCCAAGGGCAGCATGGGAATAATGGATGTCATGAATCCCAGAAGTTTGAGAAACTCCCTGGCTGTCAAAGAAGTGAGTGGTAGACTAGAAGAGATTGCACTTTCTGAAGCTGCAGAAATGCCATCATAAGATTTGTCCTTATCCTGCACTCCAGGAAGACCTGGTCCTAAAAAGGAGTGAGGAAGGATTTCTTGCAATTGACAGTGAACTTCAGGCTTAGATGCAAGCTGATGGTTGTCTGGAGATCCTCCAGTAGAATTTCTGGATGAGTTGCTTGAATAAACAGGTTGTTCAGGTAAGGATAAACATGTACTCCTTGAAGTCTGCAGAAGGCAATAACAGGAGCCAAGCACTGAGAATATCCTTGGGACCATGGAGAGTCCAAAGGGCAAAGGACAGAACTGAAAACGAGAAGAAAAAAGCAGAAAAACACAAGTATTTCCTGAAAAGGGGGAGAATGGGGATATGAAGATATGCATCTTTGATGTCCAGAGACACCAGAATGGCATGAGGCAGTAGACCTGTGAACAAGGTTTGGAGGGAGAGCATGCGGGAGGTGGGAACCTGCAGAAAGAGGTTGACGTGAGACAGGTCATCCTTCCTGGGAACTAGAAACATCCTTGAGTAAAAACCTCTTCCTCTTTGCTGAGAAGGGAGCTCCTGAATGGTTCCCTGTGAAATCAGGTCTTGAAGTAGCTGAAAGAGAAGAGGAAGCTCATCTTGAGGGGAATGAGAGATACCCATGAATGGTGGAATAGACTTCCAAACCATGTAATATCCGTTTTGAACAACTGAAAGCACTCATTTGTCTGTAGTAATATTTGACCAAGAAGAAAGAGAAAGAGAGAGGCGATGGGGGGAAAAAGAATATTTGTAGGAATGGGCAGGTAGTCAAAGACTACCTGGTTTGTGTGGAAAGGGGAGGTTGGGGTTTGAGCAGTGGCAGGCTGAGCCCTGAAACAGCCTTGTTTGCGTGGTCCATTCTTGGAAGTGCATGTAGGGGTATGGGACTGTTTCCTCACAAAATGTGCCTTGGAAGGATAATTCCTGTGGTACTTAAGAACTGGGGACAGAAAAACATGCACAAGTTCCTGTAACTCCTTGCTTTTTTCTTGAAGAGATTTGAAATGGGCAGCAGCATTAGCTCCAAAGAGGGAAGAATTATCAAGAGGAGCATCCATAAGTTTTGCCTTGATATCATCAGACAAGGGTTATAATCTCAACCACGAATACCTTCTTAGGACCGAAACAGATGCAGCTGATCTGGCAGATACTTCAGCTGCATCACAGCAGCACTTTATTAAATGACTAATCAATTGGGAAGAGGCTGTCAAGAGGAAAGAGAGTTGAACCTTGACTGCAGAGTCTGGAAGGTCTGACAGCAGCTGTGAA
Source organism: Protopterus annectens (assembly GCF_019279795.1). Classification (NCBI taxonomy): domain Eukaryota; kingdom Metazoa; phylum Chordata; order Ceratodontiformes; family Protopteridae; genus Protopterus; species Protopterus annectens. Next base: position 594,953,248 of record NC_056728.1, read on the forward strand.
AACTAAGAGAACAAGGCCAAAACATATTTGGACATATGTGTTTGGTGATTAATTGCCCTGAAAGCCAGTGTAGAGGAAGTGTATACTTTTTTCACCCAGTCTCTCCATCATCTTACTGTCTTTATCAGACAGAGCTAAGGTAGTAGATGGTGAACATTTTGAATGTCTATCAGCAGACACTGAGATAACAGCAGGCTCTGCAGGAGGACACATAAAAAGAAATTTACTGTCCTCTGGCACCTTGTAAAATCTATCCGGCCTTTTAATGGCAAGAGATTGAGAGCCAGGTGCTTTGGATTCTAACATGAAGGCATCCAAAAAGGCAGGCAACACAAAGGGTATAGCAGAAGGGGAAGGGGAGTCTATCTGTAAGAGATCATAGTACCTCGTCTGTACTTCTGAGACTTGAGAGTAGTCCTATTTAAAGAAGTCTCTCATCCTAGAAATGGTTTCTCCAAAAAAGATGTCCTCTTCAGGGGAGTCAGCACCATTTGACTCTACCTCAGGGGAAGCATACCAAAGGAAAATATATTTGGGTGGAACAGGCAAGAGACTCATCTAAAGAGGAAATGTCTTCTTCAGAAGGCTCCTGCTCCAAAATGACAGGCCCTTGACATAGAAGTTGGAGAAGCTGGGGGAGAGAAACAGCAGAGGTAGGTCTCAGAACTATAAGGGCATTTAGAATACCCTGAGAAAAGGCCTCCCAGTCTGGAGAAGGGTCCTGAGGAGGAGACACATGCTTAAGCTTTCCTTTCCTTTTAACAGGAAGTTCTGCCTTAGGCTGAGAGGAAGGGATCGAAGTAGGCCTACCCTGTGGCACAGACGTTGGAATCTCTTCACTGGCTATGTAAAGAGAAGTACTTCGTTGGGTGTCCGAAGAGAAGAGCCGTGGGTCTCCCTTTCCATCCTGACCAAACATCTGTGAGACCTCTGTGGATATGATAATGACAATTTTCTAAGCTACCTACAAAGCAGTACCTGCTGCAGGAAAAGAGCCAGCAACCTCCAGGCCTTCATCAGCCTCAAGAGGGATGTCCAGATTCAGAGGTGCAGCCAAAGATTCAGGCCTAACTATTTTGACCTTCTTCACAGGCTCACCAGATGGTCCTGACAGAGCCTCCATAGTAACAGCTAGCCACATAAGTCTCTGTTTCCCCAGATAAATATTTAAGGCAGAAAGACTGCTGCAGAGTGTCTTAGGGACAAATGCCTGACAAATCGCGCATGCCTTGTGATCATGTGCAAACCCTAGAGAGAACAGACACTGGTTATGATTGTCTTTGGGTGGAATCTGTCTTCAAGAATGGCACTTGCCTTTCTTGGATGACATGAGCCTCAGAAAACCTGCAGTAGCAATAAGTAAATACAAGAAAAATCCCCAACAAGGCACGTAACCGAAAACAGCAGTCACTCAGAGATCAAATAAATGACAGATGACAATCGGAATGGCGGCAGAGAAGTTCTGAGGATGGTACATGCTGACATCACTTTTACGATCTACGTTTCCTGCTGCTTCCGTATGAAGTTCCACGTACTTTGCAGTAGTAAAAGTCTTTCGTATACTGGCTGGACGTTTGTGTCGCCTATGCAGAAAAACTTTTAGTTATGTACTTACCATAACGATAGATGTATGTGATCCATCTCGCCTACATTCATAACTGATGGGCTCGGAGCCAAGAATCGGCTCCGACTCGGCCAATACACTAGCACGAAGTCTCTTATTGGCTGGGCCAACCCCCTTATCCCAGGATGAACCACGCCCAACCCCCCAGATCTTGTTTGCCCCACATCAACTCACTCACATGTGCCACTCCGACTGTACAATAGTGTTTCCTCCAGATCCAACAGGTAGGGGGAAGGAGGGTGGGTATGTAAGAATGTAGGCGAGATGGATCACATACATCTATCGTTATGGTAAGTACATAACTAAAAGATGTAATGCGATCCTATCTCGCCTACATTCATAACTGATGGGACAGCGTCCCTAGCACCTAGATCCTGGGAGGCTCACTGGAAAACACTCCTGAGCACTGTGGAACCAAAGGACGCCCAACCTCTAGAGAACACGTCCAGTTTGTAATGAGAAATAAAAGTATGTGGAGAAGCCCAAGTGGCCGCTGCACATATCTCACCCACCAACAGTCTGGCGTGGAAGGCCACTGAAGTTGCCATAGCCCTAGTAGAATGCGCTCTAACTGGAAATGGAAGGTCCCTTCCTGTTGATGCATAAATAAATGAAACACAATCTCTAATCCACCTAGCAATAGTGGTCTTAGTTACTGCTTTGCCAATCCTGTTATCTGCAAAGGCCACAAACAACTGGTCTGATTTCCTTTGCTGCTGTGTCCTATCCAAGTAAAACCTCAGTTGTCTATGCAGATCCAACTGATGAAGTCTGTATTCTGCCTTGTTGGAAAATTTTGGAAAGAAAACTGGTAGCTCTATAGATTGCTGCATACAAAGAGCAGAAGAAACCTTTGGAAGAAATGACGGCTTTAGTCTTAGAGATACTCTATCCTTGTGAAAGATCAGATAAGGGGGCTTAACAGAGAGGGCTTGAAGCTCCAAGACTCTTCTGGCTGAAGTAACAGCTACCAAGAAGGCAGTCTTCCAAGATAAGAACTTTTGCTCGCAAGTGGCCGCCAGCTCGAAGGGATGAGACGTCAAGGCTCCTAAAACTACATTCAAATCCCATGGCAAAACAGGTTGCGACACCGGGGGGCGAAGCAACCAAGCTCCCTTAAGAAAGGCCTTACACAACTTATGACTCATAAGTGAAGGCTCAAAGGCAACATGATAATTAGAAATCGCTGCCAATTGAACTTTAAGCGTGGAGACAGCGGAACCCTGTCTAAAAAGAGTTTCCAAAAAATTTAATACTGCGGACACCGGGGCTGGCAGAGGGTCAAGGTTGTGCCGCTGGGCCCAAATAGCAAACCTTTTCCATTTATTAGAATATATCTCCTTAGTGGAAGCTCTGTGAGAAGAAGACAGAATCCGGACCACCTCGGGCGAAAGGATATGCTGTCTGACTAAGGTCGGAAGTGGAGCAGCCAAGCCATTAGCTTGAGAGTTCGCAGTGATGGATGGGCCTGACCTGACTGAAGAGTCAGGAGGTCTGGAGCTGGGTCCAGAATCCAAGGATCCTTCACTGCATACTTCTGAAGGAAAGGAAACCAAACTTGGCAGGGCCAGTGTGGTGCGATCAAAATCATGCTGCTTCCCAAGCAGATCGCCTTCTGAATCACCTTTGGCAGTAGTGGGACTGGAGGGAAGGCGTAGAGCAGACCGAAGGGCCAATTGTGGACTAGAGTGTCCCTGGGTGACTCCCCCTGGGGGGGAATCAGAGAGAAGAAATTGCTGCACTTCGCGTTCCAGGGGCTGGCGAAAAGGTTGCAACAGGGAAACCCCCACTTGGAGAAGATCCGAGCCGCTACTCGGTCGTTCAGGGACCACTTGTGAGGCATCAGAATAACTCTGCTCAGCCTGTCTGCTATCACTTTGGACTTCCCCGTAATGTGCGTTGCCACTAGAAATCTCTGGGAAGCGATCGCCCAGTTCCAAACTCTCATGGCTTCTCTGCAAAGAGGATAAGACCTGGTTCCTCCCTGCTTTTTCAGGTACCATACTACCGCCATATTGTCTGAGAAGATTGCGATGGTACCCTTGGGAAGAGAGCTGTGAAGTGCCTGCAATGCTAGAAGCACTGCCCTCATTTCCAGGACATTGATATGTAAGTGGGTTTCGTGATCCTGCCACATGCCTTGAACCGTCCTGTCCAGATAATGCCCCCCCCCACCCTATCTGGGAGGCGTCCGTGGTCACTGTGGCAATGGGGGAGGGGGGCAGAAGAGTCGCCCCTGGTTCAGGTTGGAGGAGAGGAGCCACCAACGAAGATCTCGCCGGCAGGTTTCCGTGATGAGAATCGGGTAGGACAAGGGCAGATCTTGATAAGACCACTGGGTCGACAAGAGCCATTGGAGAATTTGCATGTGCAATCTTGCTAGAGGGACCAGAAGAATGGCACCGGCCATCGACCCCAAAAGCTGAAGGACCATCCTGGCTGGGGCCTTGCTTCGGGGTAGTAAGGCTAGGACTTGTCCTGTAGTATCTTTATCCTCTCTGTTGGAAGGAATGCTCGCATCTTGACAGAGTCTAGCTCTGCGCCTATAAAGGCAACATGCTGTGACGGCAGCAATACAGACTTTTCCCAGTTGAATGTAATTCCTATGGTTGCACTCATGGCTTGAATAAGAAGATGCCTGGTGGGGGCGGTGAGGAGCCACTCGTCTAGATACGGAAACACCTGGAATCTCAGACGTCTCAGGTGAGCCGTCACCACTGCCAGACATTTGGTGAGCACCCTGGGGGCTGTAGTGAGACCAAAGGGCAGGGTTCGGAACTGGAAGTGACTGGCTCCTAGGCAGAAGCATAAATGTATCCTGGACGCCCTGTTTATCTTGATGTGATAATAGGCGTCCTTGAGATCGATGGAGCACATCCATACTCCTTTTTCCAGCAATGGGAAAAGATTGCAACGTGACCATCCGGAACTTGGACTTCTTTACGAAGTGGTTTAGGTGGCTGAGGTCCAGAATGGGTCTCAAGTCCCCTGTTCTTTTCGGCACCAAAAATAACTTTGAGTAAGCTCCTAATCCGGTCTGGTCTGCGGGGACTGGCTGGATGGCTCCCTTTCCGAGCAGCTTTGCGACCTCTATGGCTGCTTGATCCCATTGACTGGGTGGCACGTCCAGGATTTTCCTTGACGGTGGAGGGGGACGGATAAAGAGAATGGTGTAACCTCCAGCGATGATACGAAGCACCCACTGATCCTGAGTGATGGAACCCCAGGCCCTTGGATGCGTCGAGAATCTACCCCCGACTGGCCCTGGAGACGCACAGTCGGGCAGTCCCTCAGGGACTCTGGACAGAGGAACCACGAAAGGATTCGCAGTCTCCTGAGTTGCGGGGGCCTCCACCGCCTCTGGAGCGACGTCTTCCAGAATAATTCCCCTCCCCCTCTGCCTCTGGGGGGGTCACTCTGATGGGCAGGGAAAGACTTTTGGGACTTTCTGAACCACATCTTCCCTCCCCTCTGAGCCTTGGGGTAAGGTCTCGAGGGAAGCGAAAAACGGGCCCCAAACGGCAGACAAAGTCTTACCCTCCTGCTCAATCTAGTGAGTGTGTCTTTCACCTTGGGTCCAAAGAGAGAGGACCCATCGAATGGAGCGTCGGTGAAGGAAGACTTGAACCCTTCTGCAAAGTGACACAAGCACATCCAGGCTTGCCTCCTAAGGGCTACGCCCGAACTCATTGCCCTACCAGCCCCTTCGGCTGCATATGATATGAGCCTCATGGACGAGTTAACAATGGACGAAAGGGTAGACAGCTGGGCGTTGACAGACTGCATCAACGCCTCAGGCACGTTACCCGACAGGGAATCTCCCAACTCCTTTATGAGATCCCTCTGGAGCCTCGTAAAATGACATAAATAATTCAGCGACTGCAGGGTAAAGGTCGCTGACGTCAGGGTATGCTTCCCATACCTATCCATGCTCCTGGACTCCTTGTTAGGAGGATGGATAGAAGTAGATGCCTCTGCCACATCTTGCTGGGTGGCAGACGCCACCACCATAGCATCAACCGGAACTCCCTTGGTTAGAAACTCCTTGCCAGGGAGTGCGGATAAAAATTTGTTGGGGCAAGAAGGAACTGGCTCCACAGAATCAGGGTATTCCCACATCCTTCGACAAATAAGGTCCAGTAACTCATTAAAGGGTGGAGACACCCAGGAGGCAGAGGGTTGGGCTCCAAAGGCCTTGAGGAAGACCGACTCCTCCGCGAAAGGGGTTTTGGATGGCCAGTCGCCCCTCTGTCTCAAGATCTCCAGGATATCGGAGAATGAGACATCGTCAGAGGACAACTTGGGGGACCCCTCCGCATCATCGAGGTCGGTGTCCGGGGTGACAGACTCATCTGGGGAGTCTATGTGCTTCCTCTTGCACAATTTTTTCCTAGGGGGCTCCTCAGGCATGAACTCTGAAGGCTCCTCGGAAAAAAGGGGACCACACAAGGAGGAATCCTCAGGCCTAGGAGCCGCGCTGTCCGAAGATAGGGGGGCACCAGAAGCTCTAGCTGCCGTGTCTAGGGAAGGAGTCACAGATTTGGGTGAACTCACTAGAGACTTGTAGCCTCGAAGGCGGGCCCACCAGAATCTGAGGAGGGGCCCGTCCCCAAGACCATGACCGGTGTCAGGGTTCCTCTAGCCGAGGCGCCAAGAGGGAGATTCGGGGCCGAAACCAGAAGCCCCGGGCGAGTCCTTCTCGGGCCCGGCTGAGGACACCCGAGAACCGAAACCTCTGGAAGGCACAGAAAGGGTTGGAGCTGAAGACGGTGCCGACGGACTAGCAGTGGGTCTTGGGACCGCCTCAAGGACTTCACCCGACTCTACGAACTCCGACTCCGACGACACCAAGGTTGTCGGAGGAGGAAGAAACGGTATAGAAGGAGCTGGCTCTAGGGCTGACTGGGCCGGAGCCGAAAATAATTTGGATAAGACAGGTGACTGGAGGAGCCTCTGGACCACCCTATCTACATCCGAGTCTGAAAGCCTGGAGGACCTGGAGGAAACGGAAGGGGGCCGAGAGACTTTTCCTATCGGCTCCGAAACCAGGCTAGGAGGCCGGCTCCGAATTGGCTCCAAAAGTATCGGGGCCGAAGCAGACTCGACCAGAACTGAGACTCCTTTCGGCACTGACGGTTCAGGAGCCGACGATATCGACCCCAGAGCAGAAACACTCTCCAGCGGCTCCGAGACCAATGGAGCCGACGAAGGAGACCTCGTTTTAGACCCTCTAACCTGCGGCTCCGAAATCAGTGGAGCCAAGGAAGGGGACAGAGTACCTGATCTCTCGTCCCAAGACTCCAAAAACAGTGGAGCCGAAAAGGGAGACCCAGCTTTTGATCCTCTGTCCTTCGGCTCCGATGCCAGTGGAGCCGAGGAAGGGGACACAGATTTAGACCTTTTAGCAGGTGGCTCCGACGGACATGTCGGAGCCGAAGACTTCTTTAGCCTTGATTTCGACGAGGGAGAAGAAGCCAAAGCTTCCTCGAAGGCAGGTTTAATAAGACCCTTCAGGATGGGCTTATTTTTCCTCTCGTGAAGGACACGAGAGGAGAAAGCATGGCAAACACTGCAAGACTCTTGCAAGTGTTTAGCCCCTAAATAATAAACACAGATGGCATGGCCATCTGTCAACGACATTTTATAGCTACATTTTGAACATTTTTTAAAGCCCGATGGCTTATGCTCCCTTTCTTTGCCAGACATACCTACTGTTGACACACTCAAAACACACAAGGAAGGAAGTGGGGGGAAGAGCTCTAACTTAAACGCTCTAAGAGATAGGGCAAAGGCCCTCTAACTCAAACGGGCCTAGCCCGCCAAACAGAAGAGATTACCACAACAATTCAAAGGTACAACAACAATCAACCACAAATGACTTAACAACCGGAATAGCTATTAAAATAGCTGTTTGAGAATAAATTCTAAGCTAACGGTCAAAAAAGCGACCAAAAAGGCCAAAAAGGAAGGGTACTTAGCCACAGCCAAGTCGAGACCACGTCGTTACTCTAGGAGCGGCAAACGAGATCTGGGGGTTTGGGCGTGGTGCATCCTGGGATAAGGGGGTTGGCCCAGCCAATAAGAGACTTTGTGCTAGTGTATCGGCCGAGTCGGAGCCCATCAGTTATGAATGTAGGCGAGATAGGATCACATTACATCTATTCTTTTATATATACTTCAAGTAAAGCATTCATTGAAAACATGGTCTTAATGAGTTCTGTAAAACCAATAGCTGCAGTTACCATTAGTCTAAAAGCCAGTGCATATGCCACAGAGGAATACCTATCAACTGCCCAGATTTTCACAGAATGTTCAGATTTTTGTCTCATATTTTTGGTCTGTTCCTCCTAAAATTTGTGGTTTTCTGTCAAACCACCGAGGACTGAAGTCACTAAAAAGTGATATACATTTGAGTTTCAGATTTCATATCCTTCATAAAATGCATGCTACTACAAATCCTGTTATTATAGCAATTTTATTATTATAGCACGTTTATAAGAGCAATATTTAAATTTGTCCATATTTTGGACCTTTGTCCCCCCATTATTCTAGGATTTGTCCAGATTTTTTGCACTAAAAGGTTGAGAGGAAAGCAGTGAGGCACTCATATATACAAAAGATGAGTGCTTTATTTAAATTTTATTCTAAAAGCATTCAGGTTACACTGACATCTCATGGATCTCTTTCATATTTGTGTGTCCAGTAAATCATTCTTATAAGAGCATTCATTTACATGTGTATGCAACTTAAGTCAAAATTCACCATTCCTTTTTTTTAATAATATCAGGCAACTAAAGAAAGAAATAATCACAATCCTGATGAGTCCTCACATCTGAAAAGTAAAAAAAGCAGTGATAAAGTGAATCACAGCAGACTTACTATGACATATATGACAGACAAATCAGTCAAAACAATAAAGCACTTTTCTGATTCAGGTATTAGAAAGGGTGTGGTCTAAGAAGAAAGATAAATATGCAAACCATCAGATATATACAGCACCAACAGTGAGCTATAATCATGACGTTCTTATTAAAAGACATGCTCTAAAATATTAAGTGCATCTCTTCACTGCTATTCCAGGAGTTTATCTAAAATAAGCTTTCACCCATATGTATGAACACGTACATAAATGTATGGAACTAGCCATACCCAACCGAACCAAGATGCTCTCTTCCAAAAAAAGGAAGCCAGTCTGATGGTCCCCTGCCATTAACAAACTCTACAAAAGAAGGAAGAAACTGTTGCAGAAAGAAGTGAAGCCCCAAGACTGGAAAAACTCCCCCATTAGCCTCAACAAAAAGTTGAGATCCCTCATGAAATCCTCTAAAGCTAGCTATGAAGGCAGAATTGCAGCAGATACTAAAGACACCCACAAGGCCTTCGATAGCTATGTCAAGAATCTCCACGGCAATACCCAGATTTGCTCCGAGTTACTGCACAATGGTACCTCCTATGCTGAGCCAATAGATATTCCCAACATACTGGCTGACAGATTCAGTGCCACCTTTACACCTCCCCCAAGGTCCAACCACAATACTGGAAGAATGCCAGCCACCCAGCATTACTGCTGCACAGGTTAAAGCTGCATTGTCCAAGGCCAAGAATACAGCTTCCATGGGACGCAACAATATCCCTGGCTGTGATGTACATGAACTACAAAGTGAACTGGCACCACACCTGTGTGCCCTGTTCAATCACAGCCTCACCTCAGGCTTTGTCCCTACTGAATGGCGCACTGCTACAATCATCCCGCTCCATAAAGGGGGAGTGACTACAGACCCTGGGAACTATAGCCCCATCAGCCTGACGAGTCTGATATATAAGGCTATGGAGCGCATCATGATGGACCTAATTAAGAAGGATATAGGGAATCTCCAAACTCTGGACCCAATACAGTTTGGTTTTGTGAAGGGCAGATCATGCCTGCTCAACCTGGTGGACTTCTTTGAGTCAGTCACCAGAGCTGTAGATGAGGGCAAGGTGGTTCATACAGCCTAGGTCAATCTGGCCAAGGCCTTTGATATCATTCCCCACTCAGGAATTATAGATATACTCACCAAACTAGGCATCAACCCCTGTATCACTAAGTGGGTTGCAAACTGGCTCACAGATAGATCCCACAGTGTGAAAGTAGCAGACTCCAAGTCAGACTGCCGACCAGTCACGAGTGGAGTCTCACAAGGATCGGTCCTGGGTTCTCTTCTGTTTGGCATCTACTTCTCAGAAGTCCAGGCAAACATTGGGAGACTCTGGCTGACCAAGTTCACAGACGATTGCAAGCTGGGACTCATTGTTAAGTGATGCAGACATTCTTCAGAAAGGCCTCACTGAGACAAAAGACTGGTGTCAAAGCCATGGCCTTAAGCTTAATGCCAAAAAATGCATGGTCATCCCCTTTGGAAAAACTCAGTTCCCACAAATTACCACATCAATAGCAGTCCACTGAACACTGAAGGGGTTATAAGGGATCTGGAGACACAGGTTGACAGTAACCTCTCCTTCGACCACCACATGCCACTGTGGACAGAAAGTCCTTCTATGTGGCACTTTACTAAGGGTTTTGCATCCAGGAAGAAAGAGGTCATCATCTCTCTCTACTCTTTCTTCATTAGACCAGTCATTGAGTATAATGCCCCATTTGGCATGTACCTCACTAGACACCTGCAACAGCTGGAGAGGCCACAAAAGTACCTCACAAAGAGGATCCTAGGCCTTAAACACGTCCTACATGGGAAGACTCAAAAAACTCCAGATTTTCTCCGTCTCATATTGCCTAAGTGGTGATCTCTGCTCGACTTACAAAGCCTTGTCTGACCCAGATCTGTTAGAAATGCTACATGTAAAGAAATCCCAATCCCTCCACACCACATGCTCCAGAGACCTCAACCTCATTACCACAATCAACAGAACATACTGGAGGGACAGGTTTATAACCCAGAGACTGCCCATGCTATGGAATAGACTTCCCATACATGTCAAGCAGAGCACCTCACTGGCACACTTCAAGAGAAATGTTGATGAGTGGATTTGAAATAGAAAGTTCACTCCGGGGATCACTCCAGTGGCTCTACTCGATAAAGGCACTAGGAGCTAACGTTGGGCAGCACAAAGCCAGGGCAATTCTATAGGCTAGGATTGTAATGGCTCCAGGGCCATTAGCCTAGTACACACCTATGAACCTATGATGCACTTGATCTGTAATGTGCTGACTACATAAATGTGCTTTAACACCCCACACCTGCCGGTTTTCCCTCAGGCACTAGACAGCTTCTTCTTACAAAACAAGCAAAATGCTAGTACATACCTGCCTAATATGCGGGGAACTCCAGAAGCTAAGGCTGGATGGAGATAGAGGCATAGCATTCCTGACATATTAAAGAGAGTCTTTCTCATACATTAGCTGATAAGGAAGGAAACCATCTGGTACATCTAGCAAGGACTACATGGCTTCACGTGTACTACTGTTGAACTATATCCCAAATGGTAGGCTACCTTAGTAGAAAAAACCCAGGGACCATATTAGAAAAGAGCACAAGCTCTTGCATCTAGGAGGTGAGTCTCACCAGTTAAGGCCCAAACATAAAAATAAAGGAGTCAGTTTTAGGACTAAAATGGTTGGAGAAAGGAAGCACCGCAGACCAAACGTAAAGGATCATAGGAAATGCAAAGTAACTGAGTCTTGCGACCATTTACACCTTGCTAGTACCCAGCCTTAGACCATGGCTCCTTTTTAGAAGAGGGTGTAATACAATCAAACCAGGGGTAACTTTGTGAATATCCATACAATCATCCAGTTCCTGCTTGAAGGAAGATAATGTATCATACTGTTTAGTTTGCAGCATAGTCTGTTCCAGAGGTGGGCAAGGATCTGCGTAATGAAACTTTCTCTCCGCCATGTTTTACTTATTTGCTGGTTAAGATTTAGATCCCAGACATTTGTTGGACAATTTAATTTGTGGGGATACAAGAGATCCAGGACCACAAAGTCCCTAATAGCATGAAAGATAAGGCATACATCTGTCCTCAGGAGTCTATGAGACACTTAATAAAGGGGCAGTGGTTCCAGTCTTTTCTGGTAGCTTAGGGGTTTTAGGCCATTGGTGACCTTGGTTAGGAAGTTCTGGGTCATTCTAGTTGTTAGATATGTCTAGTGACGGACATTACACAGGGGGCATTATATTCAAGAATGCGTATTAATACATGTTGAATATAAGGGGACAATGATCTCTTTATATATGGATGATACTCTTTTAGTGATTAGCTACACTAAGTAGAAGGAATTTCGGGCTACTGATGTTACGTGATGATCAAAGGAAAGGAAATTATCAACTCAAGTTCCAAGGTGTCTAACAACAATCTCATTTTGGAGTGTCTATATTGTGTACTGGGGGGAGGGGCTGTCTACCAAATGTGATGATATTATATTTTTAGCATTTAATTTGAGCATATTTTAGAACACCAAGTATTTAGAAGGTATTGCAGAAGGGTTTGGTCATTGGAGGGGGAACTTAAAACGACTCCCAGTTTATAAACTGGGTTAGTCAGAGGTCTTGGTTCACGGTCTGAAGATCAGAAAGGTACACAATAAACAAAAGAGGTCTCAGCATACAGGACACCACTGGTCACGTTCATACTCTCTAGTGAGGCACATGCTTAATATGGGTTGTCTATTTTAGCCAATTTCCTATCCATTTTACAACAAAGGGATTTATTTGTAATGAATAAAACTTACTAACTATGGTAACATGCTGATGTTGTCAAACACCCAGGCAAGATCAAGGTACACCATGTGGACAGCATGACTGCTATCAACAGTTCAAGTTACCCTTTTGAAGAAGTTAATCAGATTCATTATATAGGACCTATCCTTGACAATGCCAAACTGCTGCAGGTGTAGCCTGATGAGATTTTTAATATCATAATTTATCAGATCAGTTAGGTTCTCTATTAGAAGACCGAAGACGTATTCTTTCGAATGCATCTTGGTCGAACTCAAAAGCCTGAAATGGCAAAATATCGAAGCGGCTTTTAAGCGAATTCTTTCTCTGGGAAAGAATTTGCTTGGCAGCTTCGTTACTTTGCCATTTTCATAACTATAGTGCGGTTTCGGAGTTGGTATATTTAAGTAGGGGGGTGTGGGAGGTGAAGCCCCCCACTTAACGTAAATTTTAAAGTGTTTTATTTATTTATTTATTTTTGTTGGAACAGCAATTTTTTTCCCTAGGAAAAAAAATCGCTGTTCTAACAGTTCGAAATTGTAAACTTTCATTTACATAGGATAGATTAATCACTGTTCGCTTTTTTAAGCGTTTGGTGATCTAATATAGACCCAATCGGTTATACTATGTTCTATGACTTTGCAAATAAGACTTGTCAGGCTGTTGGGGCTATAATTTCTGGGATCAGTGGTAGTGCCACATTTGTAGAGTGGCATCACTAGTGCTGTACAGAAAACCTCAGGAACAAAGACAGTCTCTAAACCCAAGTTAAACAGTTTAAAGAGTGGTTCTGTCATGGTTTATTTTAGTACTGTTTATTAAACAGTCAGATATATTATCAATTCCCATGGTGGAAGTACATTTAGTCTTGGAGAGCACCTTCAGTAAATGTTCTTTAGTGATGATGGGGGGGGGGCTGAGAGATTCAGGGATAAGTGGGCTTTAAATAGTAGTCCCTGAGGCAAAATTAACATTGAATTTATTTGCTGATACATTGGCAATGTCTATTGGTTCAGACTAGGTGGTGCCATTATGAGCAAGTTCAGAGCTACACATAGCTAACGAAAGATTTGTAAGTGTCCTTAGTTTCAGATGTCAGCCTAATTCCAAGGGCTGCTTCAGTAGACCTAATAGTATTTTTTAAGTTTTAGTCATTTTCTGATGTTAATCATGACAGTAGGATCTTTTAACATGCTGTATACTTTAAAGGGTTTTCTTCTGTTTTTATACAGCTTATTTATTTTGGGGGACAACCAGAATGGTTTATTCTTAAATTTCTCATTATGTTTAAATCTGGTTGAGACTGGGCAAAGAACTCCTTTGTGAACCTACCTTCTCTGGGGAGATGCTGCTATAAATAACTTTTAAAACTTCATCATAGAATTTTACGACATTGGTGCATTTGAAATCCTGACATTCTGACATGTTGATTTCAGTGGATTTAGGGGATTCTGAAGGTGAAGGTCACTAGTTTCTGGTGTGGCTTAACTGGGTAATGAGATACCAGGACAACAGTACATGAAGTTATATTTGCAAGGAGCAGGTGAAGATTATTATGTCCTCTACTGAGTTTGTTAACAATCTGGTCCTGGTCATTTTTTGCTTGTTAACTCTACGAATGTTTGGGCATAGCCTACATTGGAGATATAGGTACTCCAGTTTACTGATGGGTGTTTTGTAACTAGATATATAATTACACTTGGTCTTCTTTAGTGTGATTTGGAACTCGCTGAGTTCAACTTCAGCGTATCTAGGAATATGTACAGAGGTGACATGATCCATAACGGATATGGAGAAGCCACCACAGATGCCATCTGGTCTTTAGACATGACAGGTGCAAAAAGTGGCATGGAGGGAGTGCTTTCTAAACACTTAAACCAAATTTCAATAACTACACAGATATGGCTGCACTCCAAATGCAGGACAACCTCAGGATCAGTCAGTTTGTGGTTTAGACTTTTATCACTGAGCAGAGCCACCTAAATGCAATCTTGTTTTGGATTTGATACGTTAGTTACACTGAGGTGCCCATTAGCTGGGCTCTGCCAAAAAAGGCACTATGGGGCAGCAAAGGCTTTATTTAGCCAGTAAGTGGAAGCCTTGGAATGCCAGCTGTGGGCCATCCTCTGCAAAGCAATTAGGACTGTTGTACATCTCGACTCATGCTGACTGAAACACAGACTCCTCTTGGAATGCTGATGAATATTCATTAAGTTTATGAAGCCAATTATCTTTTCTTTGCACCTAGGAATCATTATTGGAGAAGAAAGGATTCTACTCAGAACCAGGGTCTTGTCAGAACTCGCCATACATTACAAAAATAGGCATGTCTGCGTATACCTTAAAGTTTTCTCTTCCAAGTCATTCATGCTCACATGGATCGTCATTTACCATGTCATAGTCATATCTGTTATGTGAAAGGGTCTGACAGGGTCCTTGAGATATCTGAAAGACAACTTAGCATCACCCTGTCTTGGTCTAGCCTAGTAAAAGGAGAATCAGTTTATCACACCATAAAGTCAATGATCACTAAAACACTTTTTATTTGTAAAATGGTCTGGTATTCTGGATTTCAGATAATTCAAGTCTTGATGACTCTTTGTTGAAAGTGTGACTGAAGGTGATGTGGTGGTGGATTTTCTGTGTTTTCATGAATCTAAGATCTATAGATTGAGCTTAACACATTTTAGTGTGGGTCAGTGTAGAGTGTGATGGTTGTGTGCAAGCTTACAGTCCATTCCTTTTTGAGAGAGACAGAGAGGGCACCAAATGTGTTAAATATTTGCATCTCTCACAAACAGAATGTCTTGTAATGAGTAGCAGTTCACTCCCTTTGTGTCTTAGCACCAGTGTCATCAGTAAGACTCCAGAAATGAACATAGCAAATGCCAGCAGGTAGAGTAGCCCAATGGCACAGGATGATGCAACTTTCATACACTAAAAAAGTGCCACCTAGAAACTTTGACTTCTTCCTTCCTAGCAACCAGAGAGGTAGACTGTTGCTTTTATCTCACTAAATCAGTGTGACCATGTTTAATAACCCCTGAGAAGGTGGTGCACCCCTAGGTCATGGTGGGTCCTCTCTTTCACCCCTGGTTTCCTACCCAGCAAAAAAACAGGAAAAATTGACTAATTACAAGACAGAACAAAATCACCTTCTCAGGAAAGCAGGATCAGGGTAGGGATGAACCGAACACAGAAATGGTTGAAGGAGGTCCTCATATAAGTTCTAAGGCTTTGGGATCTTCCTTGCAGAGGCACAGCTACAAAGAAAAAACTGGGTTTAACTTAATGATGAATTCCTATTTCACCAAAACTACAGGCCCAGTGGCACATAGTCAAGATTGTTGAGCATCAAATCAATGAGCATGAAGGAAAGCTGTTTCCAAAACAGAACAGAGAAGCAGCACTCCCAAAGGAGCTATTTTACCAATGAGAACTAGGCCTTGGTCTTACCCTTCACAGGCAATAATAGGTAGGGGACTGACTTCGAATCCCAACAGAAAAACTGAGGTCTACGCCATCAAAACCTCATAATCACCTGTAGCTAAATGAGTGGGGTCAACATAAGCTATGGTGCCATCCAAAATAACAGGTTTACTCTGAAGATCTAAATGGCAGGGTTTCCCTGAAGCTTAGAAACCTCATTGGTTTCATCTGGGGGTTAGGAGAAATAAGCCTAATCCAGGTCCTGAGATTGAGCTGGCTGCCATCTAAATTACGTAAGAATCTTCTCTGGCTATGACTGGGAGAGTTTCTTGCACCAAAGGATTGAAAAACCTGAAATCTTATCAATTTTGGCTAAAGAGACGTGCTCTGCATGACATTCCCCTGAATTCTACTAGGGGATGCAGAATCAGTGAGGTGAAAAGGAAAATGTATAGTAACACCTACTGCCACCAAAGAGGGACGGAACAAAATTACTTCATAACACCTCCCTTCAACTGCTGGACCAAACAGGAAAAGGGAAAGACTGTGGTCCCGTTTTGCAGCAGGAGGGTAAACTTCCTAAACACTCTACCTCCAGAGACTCAGTTCAGCTATGTTTTTTGAAACACTAGCTCAAGAAGAGGCCTGGGAGAGTGTCTCAAGTACTGCCACAAAATTTTCATCAACAAGAATATGAATGTCTGGGACAGCAAAGCCTGTGACAAGAGTTAATCAGATGAGCAGCTACTTCCAAGCAAGGAGGTATGACCTCTCACTTCATTGTTTGATAAAGCACCATGCTACAGACAAGGTGCCAAGCTAAAAAAAAGGAAGGCCACAGCAAAATGCTAAACCTTAGGGCAAAAACCATAGAATCCCTGCCTGTGGTTGTAACTGGTCAAAAGTAACCCTTCCTCTTCAGTGGAAGGGTGTAATGGACGCTGACAAACTGAGATAATCCCTCAACAGCAACGACTGACAATAACAATCAGTGGGAACTGACCACCGATCCATGGTTCTTAGGTTCATAGCTAGGTACTAGGCTATCGGCCCAAGGGCCTACGTAAGCCTAGCCAACAAGGTTCCCTGGCTTATGCCACCCAAGAAAGTTATTTTCCTGTGCCACTGTCATTCAGAGACACAAAAGTGATCCCCAGGGTGTATTTCCTATGTCCCATCCACTCATCAAGATTTTTCTTGAAGAGTGCTAATGAAGAACTTTGCTTGACATAGATGGGTAGCCTGTTCCAGAGTATGGGAAGTCTCTGGGACAGGAATCTATCCCTCCAGCATATCCTGTTTATTGTGGTGACAAGGCTTAGGTCCCTAGAGCGTGTAGCTTGGAGGGAGTAAGATTTCTTTAGGTGTAGCATGTCCAACAGCTCTGGGTTTGACATAGCTTTATATGTTAGGCAGAGATCACCTCGGAGTAGGCGATATACTACAGAGTAAAGCTGGAGTTTTTTGAGATGGTCAGTGTAGGGCATTTGTTTGAGGCCAGTAATCCTCTTTGTGAGGTACTTCTGTGGCCTTTCCAGCTGCTGCAGATGTCTTGTGAGGTACATTCCAATAGGGGCGCATTGTACTCTATATAATGGGTCTAATGACTGTTGAGTAGAGGGGAACAATGACCTCTTTTTTCCTAGATGAGAACCCTTTTATGATGAGGTGTGTCACGTAGAAGGACTTCCTGACTACTGTGGCGATGTGACTATCAAAGATGAGACTACTGTCCACCTGGGTCCCAAGGTCTCTTATCACACATTCGGTGTTAAGTAGATTGCTGCCTATGTGGTAGTTCATGGGTACAGAGTTTTTACCAAAGAGATGACACTGCACTTTTTGGCACTGAGCTTGAGGCCATGGCTCTGACACTAGGCATCTGTCTCAGCGAGGCCCTTCTGTAGGATGTCCACCTCATTTGGGGACTTGACTATGGCTCCTAGTTTGCAGTCATCTGCGAACTTCATTAGCCAGAGGCCTTCTGTGTTGGCCTGTACTTCAAAGAAGAAGATACCAAACAGGAGAGGTCCCAGGACTGAAGCTTGTGGTACTCCACTTGTCAATGGTTTGAGGTCAGATTTGGAGTCTGCCAGTGTGGGTTCTGTCAGTGAGCCAGTTGGCAACCCATCTTGTGACATACAGATTTATACCTACTTTAGTGAGTTTAGCTATAATTCCAGAATGGGGGATGGTGTTAAAAGCCTTGGCGAGGTCAAGATAGGCTGTGTGAACCACCTTACCCTAATCTACGGCTTTGGTGACTGCCTCAAAGAAGTCGGTCAGGTTCAGGAGGCATGATTTGCATTTCACAAACCTGAACTGGGTGGGATCCAGAGTTTGGAGGTTACCAATGTCTTTGTTTATGAATTTCATGAGGATAAGTTCCATGGCCTTGCAGACCAGGCTTGACAGGCTAATACGTCAATAGTTCCCGGGATCAGTGGTGGCTCCCCCTTTTTGGAGTGGGATAACTGTCGCTATGCGCCATTCAGTGGGCACAACGCCTGATGCAAGGCTATTATTGAACATGGTGCTTAGGTGGGGAGCCAGTTCGTTCTGAAGTTCGTGTAAAACGCAGCCTAGGATGTTGTCCGGTCCCATGGATACTGTGTTTTTGGCTTTAGACAGTACAGCTTTTACCTGCATAGTTGTGATTACAGGGACTCTGCATTCTTCCTGTATAGATATGGGCCCTTTAGGGGGTGAGGGGGGGTAAAGTTAGCACTGATCCTATCTGCCAGGATGTTGGCAATATCAGTTGGTTCAGTAATTTTTGTGCCGTTGTGCTGTAACTCAGAGCAGATCTGGGTGTTGCCATCGAGATTCTTGACATAGCTATAGAATGCTTTGTGGTTGTCCTTAGAATCAGTGGTGATTTTGTTTTCATAGCTAGCTTTGAAGGATCTTACAAGGGATCTCAGCTTCTTACTGAGGCTGACCAGGGAGCTCCTCCACTCATGGGATTTTATTCTCTTTTGCAACAGTTTCTTCCTTCTGTTGTTCAGTTCATTTATGGCAGGGGACCACCAGATTGGCTTCCTTTTTTTGGAGGACAGCGTCTTGGTTCTGTTTGGGATAGCACAATCCATGCACTCATGTAAGTGCTTATAGAGTGCATTTGTGTAGGATTCAGCAGTTGTAACTGTATTGTCCATCTGCATGGGTGTCATGAAGTTCACCACTTCTGCCTTAAGAAGCATGAAGTTGGCTTTGGAGAATTTTTTTTACCGTGGTTTCCTTAATGGGGGTGGGGGGGTGGGGTGAGGGTGGGATGTAGACATCAAGGGTGATTAGCTTATGGTCGGATCAGACCAATGAGGAGTTGACTTCAGGTGTGGAACACCAGTCACTCATGTTGGTAATGACTAGGTTTAGGATATTTGTTGCCCCTGGTGGGGGTGTGGATAAGTTGATCCAGGGCATTGGAGTTTATGAATTCCAGAAAGAGTTGAGAGAATACCATCAGCAGAAGTTTCAAAATAAGACTCCTCAGAGCCAATACCAATATCTACCTCCATGAACATGCAACATCACTACAAACAATGTGACTACATTCTTAGTCAAGCTATGAATTATATCCATATCTAGATTGCAACATCTTGACCTAGCCTTTCACAGTGGACAGCAGCAATCAATCTCTGTATTGAAAAAAAAAAAAAACAAATTGAGCAATAGTCAAAAAGGACATATGCAAAAAAAGGTGTTAGCCCAAAAGAACTGCAAACAGTGTGTGTAAACGCTCTTACTGGGAGGTCTTATTCAGTAATTCTTAGGAAGGGCTACCAGACGATACACAGGGATTCTGTTCCCAACAGCATCAGCTGTATAGGAGACACCTCAGAAAGCTCTAGACTATGACCACCCAGAGTAAACCTGAAAGAAAGTACAGTTGTGTACACTTACCATAAATGTAGATGTTTGAGTGTATTCACTGTTGCAGTCATCACTTTTGGGGTTATCTGCTTGCAGTAGCCCTCAGTCGGCCTGATTAACAAAGTCTTGGGTCCTGCGTCAGTTGCTGCCCCTTCTTCCATGACGTCAGGTTGTCAGGGGTATAAAACATGCAGCTGACGCCATTACATCAGTTTTTTTTGCCCCCGATGTCATGTGCCCCCATAATGGGAAGCAATTAAATCTATAAATATACAAGGTTATACCTCCAACAAAAAAGCAAATACACCCAAAAAGCTTTTGAAGCTAGCAAAGGAAAGTAGAGGTATATCCAAAATAAGAAGGGGGCTGAAGGGAGGGTAACAAGGAATGCAACAGTGAATACACTCGAACGTCTACATTTATGGTAAGTGTACACAACTGTACTATGTTCGTGTTTCACTGTTGCAGTCATCACTTTTGGGTAGATTCCCAAAGCTAAGGATGGGAGGAGGAATTTAAATGGAATTAGGACCAGCTAAAAGGCCCTGCAAGACTGCAGTGACAAAGCCAGCTCTGGATTTAGAGAAAATTGGCAGATAGTAGTGCCTGGTGAAAGTATGTACAGAACTGCAGGTAGCAGCAGCTTCTAGGATGTCCCTGGTAGAGATGCCTCTGAAAAAGGCTGTAGAGGTAGATGTAGCCCTGGTAGAGTGGGGTCTGATCCCCTGTGGGATAGGTTTTCCATGGTATTTCTAGCAGAAATGAATGCAATGGCCTATCCATTTGGAAATGGTTTGCTTTGAAAGAGCCTTTCCCCCCTCTGTCCCTGCAGCAAATGCTACCTGCAGTTGATTAGATATCCTTTGAGGTTTAGTTCTGTCCAAGTAGAATCTAAGTTGTCTGTGCACATCTAAAGAATGCAGAATCTGTTCCCCTTTGTTCTATGGATTAGGAAAGAAGGTTGGCAAATGTATGGACTGATTAACGGCCACACTGGATACTGCCTTGGGCATGAAGGAGTGATTGATCCTGAGGGACACCCTGTCCACATGAAAGATGATGAACGGCTCCACTGCCATGAGGGCCTGTAATTCAGATACCCTTCTTGCTGAAGTGATTGCTAAAAGGAAAGCTGTTTTCCAAGAAAGGAATTTTAAGTCTGCAGTGGCAGCTGGCTCGAAAGGAGGAAGGGTGAGTTTTTCCAATACAAAGTTGAGGCCCCAAGCTGGAGTTGGATCTCTCCTGGGTGGTCGTAGATTCTTGGCCCCTCTGAGGAACTGTTTAAGCAGTGGATGAGAGAAGAGGGGTGGTTCTGTGTTATGATGGCTGAGGCATGAATTTTGATGGAGGAGAAAGACAGGCCCTTATGAAGCATCTCAGTTACGTATTTTAAAATCTGAGGTAAATTGGGCACTGCTGTGTTCATCCCTTGAGATTACTTCCAGGCACAGAATCTTTTCCATTTTTCAGCGTAAGACTTTCTAGTACTAGGCCTCCTTGCCTCTAAAATGATATCCATCACTGGTTTACTGAGGGATGGTAAAGGAGAAATTATGTAATTAGCCAGGCTGCTAGATTCAGTGTTTGAAGTTGAGGGTGCAGAATTCGGTTCGCCTGCTGAGACAATAGAGTAGGAGTCTGAGGCAGGTGCCATGGGGCCAACGGTGACACACTGCGCAAGAGGGGGTACCAGTGTTGGCGTGGCCAGTCTGGTGTAATCAAAATCGTCCTTAGTTTGTCCTGTATGATCTTTAGTAGTACTTTGGAGAGCAGAGGCAGAGGGGGAAAGGCATAAACTGATAGGTTTTTTCAGCTGAAGGACAGAGCATCCACTTTCCAAGCTTGTTTGTGGGGAGTCCTTGTGCAAAATTTGCCCAACTGATAGTTTTGGGGGGAGGCAAACAGGTCTATATCTGGGCTCCCCCATTTGCTTGTCAACATGTTGAAAATCCTTGGTTCCGGTTTTCACTCATGTGGGTCCATGAGGTTTCTGCTTAGTTTGTCTGCCAGTGTATTTATTTTTCCTGGCAGGAATTGAGCTTGTAGATGGACTTGATAGCTCAGGGCTGTGTTCCACAATGCCATGGCTAGTCTGCAGAGGGGGTAAGAATGTGTACCCCCCTGCTTGTTTATGTACCACATAACAGTGGTGTTGTCTGTCTTTATCATTAATTGTCCTGGAAGAATGTGGTCCTTGAAGGCAGTCAGAGCATTCTGTATAGCTAACATTTCTTTTTGACTGATATGCAGGTGCATTTGACTTGGGTTCCATTTGCCCTGAATGCACTTTCCTGCCAGGTGGGCCCCCCATGCATAGTCTGATGCGCCTGTTGTTAAGGTTTGGATGGCAGGGGGTAGTGTGAATGGTAGTCTGTTCTGGTGGCAGGCCTCTGCCCACCAAAGGAATTCTAGGCGTAGGCAAGGTATGATAGGAATCATTGCTTCTAGATCCTGTGAATGTTGACACCATAGGCTTTTGAGATACCATTGCAGTTTCCTCATATGCAGCCTTGCTTATGGAATTAGAAGAATGCCGCAGGCCATGAACCCCATGGCTTGCAGAATATGCCTTGCAGATAACTGGGTTGTTGTGGCCACTTGTTTGAAGTAGGTTGTCAAATGAATCAGTTTCTCTGGCGTGAGAAAAGCCATCTGGGAAGTTGTATTCAAGCTTGCTCCCAGGAATATAATTTAACATGGCACCAGGTATGATTTCTTTTGTTTATGGTGTACCCCAGACAAGTCAGTACCCTTTGAACAAAGGCCAGATGTTTCAAAAGTATGTCCTGGCTTTCTGCCTGAATTAGACAATCATCCAACTATGGGTATATTTGAATATTTCTTTGCCTGCAGAATGCATTGACTGGAGCTAGGCACTTTGTTAATACCCTGGGCGCAGTAGATAAGCAAAAGGGCAGAGAACTGATAGTGCATGTAGCCTGCTTTGAAGCATAGGTATCTTCTGCAAAACTGCTTGATAGGGATGTGCAGGTATGCTTCTTTTAAGTCTAGTGTAGCCAACCATGCATCTTTGCATAGCATAGAAAGCAGCTGGTAAAGAGTCAGCATCTTGAATTTTGGAATCACCAGAAATGTATTTAGAGTAGAAAGGTCCAGGATAGGACGCCATGTATTTCCTTTTCTGGGTACCAGGAAAAGTCTTGAATAGAACCCTTGTCCCTTTTCCTCTTCTGGTACCAACTGAATAGACCCCCATGCTTAAGAGAGAGTACTTGTTTTTGGGACTCTGCCCACTGATTTGGGGGTAGATCTGGCCACCCGTTTGGTGTTGGTACAGTGTGGAAGTGAAATCTGTATCCTTGGGACACTATATTTAAAACCCATTTGTCCTGGGTAATGAGTTGCCAGTTTTTGGCCTGCAGACCAATCTTTCTGTCTAAAGGAGCATTCCGTTGGGAAGTGCTTGGAAGTTTTAGAAGCAAGTCATTGAGACTGTTTTCCATAGGGTGGAGTCTTGCTACTACCTGATTTGGGAGCGGAACCCCCCCACTGCTTAGTCTTGTGTGTTCCTTAGGACTGAAACATGGGGTTTCTGCTATGTTTGGGTTTGGCTTGAGAAGACCTGGAAGGGGCTGGAAAGGACCAATTCTTAGAGGGCCAGTGCCTACTAAATCTAGGAGGCTGAACTTGTATGAAATCTTTAACAGTTTGCATAGATTTAGCTTTATCTTCCATCTGCATCCAACAATTTAGCTTTAACATGATCAGGTAAAGATTGCTCCTTGAGCCAACCATGCCTTCTGAGCACAGACCCAGTAATAGCAGCCCTACAAGAGGCATCTAAAGAATCAAATCCACATTGCAAAGTATGTTTTCCAACCTGTTCAGCAGAATGCATTAAATCCTGTAATTCTTTATTTTCTGCACAGTCAGGAATCAACATCATTGTCTGTTTACCCTAATGGCCAAGGTTGCAGAAGTGTAAACCTTCTTACCCCATCTATCCAGCGCCCTGGAGTCTCTATCAAAAGGGGTAGGATTTTTAGCAGTAGAAGCCTTAATGCCCTTGGGTCCCTGTGAAATAGTGTCTGGATCCGCAATAGGATTTTTAAAGAGGAACTTGTGAGAATCAGGAACCCTGTAATATCTGTCAGGTTTTCTGGGAGCAGAAGGCAATGAATCAGGGGCCAAACTAGATTCCGAGAAAGCATCATCAACAATGTCTAGTACAGGAGGAATAGCTAAAGGCCTATGCTGAGGCAGGAGTAAGAAATCCCTAAGCCTCTTTTTTGAATCAGAAAAATCCTGGTTTTCCCAGTGGAAATGCTCCCTTAGAATATGTAAGGTTTCACCAAAAGAAAAATCCTCGGGAGGGGAAGCAGAGGGAATAGAGTCCTCTGCATCAGAATCCTCATAAGTAGATAAGGGCAAATCCAGATCATCACATGTATCAGAAAATTCAGAATCCTGGTCAGAGGAATCATAAACAAATTCAGTCCTAGGTCTCTTAGAAGAGGGGGGGTCTGGCTTCCCCTGATTAGAGTTATAAGATCTTCAGCCATTCTTATCATTTGTTATTTTAGGCATAGAGGCCTGAGCATGCAGCCTGGGCGTTGTTTTTTTAGGCATGGTTCTAAATTTAGGCCTAAAAGAAGAAGGAGGCGTCGGTTTAATATGCAAGCGGCTCTGGACCCATCCATGGTAGAGATATCCGCATGTTCTATAGTTGAAGCATCTCACGGCATACCGGACTCCGAATGGGTCTCAGTAGAGGCCTGCGAATCAGAAGTAGCGGGTGGCGCCTCACTGATTACCGGCGAACTGGTGACTGGCTTAGGAGAAGCATCGTCGGCAGTTCTGGACCTTGGCGACCTATCTCTGTCTTTATCCTTGCATTTTTTTGGAATCCCGGTAGTTGGATGGCTAACCGACGGCATTTCTGGATAATTAAACCAAGAACAGAAATATTTAGAGGCAAAAATATACCGATGACTGATAGTGCGTTGATTAAATAAAGCACAAAACCGACAGCAAGGTATGTTGTGGTCAGGGCCTAGGCAAGGAATACAGCACGAATTAAAATCTTTATAAGGTATTTGCTTTCCACAAGTAATGCAGTTATTAACTTTTACTGACATCGGTAAGGAGCAAGAAAAAGTGTCCCCAACGAGGTACTTAGCTTTAGTTGAAGACTTTGGTTCTGAAACTCGAAAACAAAAATTTCAGAAGTTGACCGACCGACACTTGCGAACTGCTTCTGCTTCAGGCACCGCACGGCAAGAAAGACTGATGTAATGGCACTGGCTGCATGTTTTATACCCCTGACGACCTGATGTCATGGGAGAAGGCACAGCAACCAACGCAGGACCCAAGACTTTATTAATCAGGCCGACTGAGGGCTACTGCAAGCAGATAACCCCAAAAGTGATGACTGCAACAGTGAAACAATAAGAACATCAGAAGATCCCTGAAACTAAAAGGCATAATCTTCCAAAAACTACCCACCATCCAAAATACAAAGTGCAAATTCAGACCAAAGGACAACAGAGTAACTTACCCTTGTGCCCCCCCCCCCTTTCGAACTTACTGCAAATTTATAAGCAAAAAGGACTATTTATTTTGTCCTATACTCAGGGCAAAAATCAACAGCACTTGTTCTGGTAACTGCAACACTGTTTTTGTGATATAATGTGCACAGTGCAATGGTGACGGTCTTTTTTATGTAGGGAAAACTACAAGTTCAAAATCAGGGTGGTACACCACCTGTCTGATATCAGGCTCCAAATCCTCAAAATAACAACTAGAAAAGCACTGAGGTTTCCACTTCCACATCCTGGGTAAGCTTACTATGGGTTCCACTCAAACAAAAAGGCAATCTTTGAAAAAATGGAGCCAAGCTGGCAGATAAGGTTAACCCCAGACAAAGCATCCACAAAATCTATATGGCTGACTACCCAGCACACACCTAAAAGCTAAAATTAAAATATGGTAAAGGTTCTTTATGACACCACAGTCTAAGAGTTCCTTGAGATTTACCATTATTGATTACATTAGAAAGAATGTACAGCTGCATTAGAAACTTACCATGAATGTATGTTTGAGCAAATTCACCGCTACAGTTCTCACATTTCAGATAACCTGCCCACTGACTAACAGTACATCTACTTCAACTTCCACATTTATGGCAAGTTCCAAACAAAACTCTACCATGTCACTCACAATAGTCACTGATGCAATCCTCACATTTGGGAAGACTCCTAAAACACAAAGTCCCACGGAGGAGAAAAACAGTCACTTGGAAGTAATGCATAGAAGGTTGGCAGAAATAAATCCTGCCATGGCCCTACAAGCTGTTCCTATGCTACAGTGTTGAAAAAGGTATGAACAGATGACACAGCAGCTACTTCTAGTACAGCTTGGTTAGTAATACCCCCTCAGGAAGGCTGTGGTGGCAACAATGGCAATAGGGCAGGCCCTAATCTGGCCAGTGGTACATTTGTCATGGTGTGAGTAATAAAAATAAATGCAATGGGCTAACCATTTAGATAATGTCTGCCTGCTAACAAGCCTGCTTTCTTTTCCTTTAGCAAAAGAGAAAAATAGCTGATTAGAGTTTCTGAATTCTTTTGTCATATGAATGAAGCTGTCTAAACACATACGCACATCAAAGAAATGCCGGGTTACTTTCTCCTGAATTTTGAGTCACTGGGAAAAATAGTAACTGAATAGCCTGACTTATAGTAATTGCTGATACCATAACAAGCATAAAAGCAAGGATATTCTGCTCTGGTGAAAGACCAGAATAGGTTCATTGCACTTCAGGTTCTGGAGTTCAGAAATTCTTCTGTCAGGGTAACAGCAACAAAAAACACTAACATCCAAGACAGGCAGTGGAAGGAGGATGAAGCAGCTGGTTCAAATGGGGCCAGAGTCAGTTTTTCTAGCAGACAAACCCTTGACTGTTTTAGTAAGGAAACCCCAAGGTCTCTCAAGCTGGGTTGTGTGCCTAGATAAGTATATACTAAAGGGAACATTATACTCTATTACTGATCTGATAAGGGAGGAGTAAAGGGGAATGATGACTTCCTTACAACTAGAAGATATACCCCTGGTGATTACTCTTGCTATATGAAAGGATTTCCTAACAACATTAGTCAAATGGCGGTCAAAGGACAGCTCTTTGCCAATGAAAGTGCCCAAAATCACTAGTGACAGTCATTTTTAAGGGGGGTGGTATCAGTCATATGATAAGAGCAGGGATGCCTAGGTTTGCCAAACGATATAATGCTGCATTCTTTGGCATTTAATTTGGGGTTGGGGTCTAAGCACCACTTGTTTGTGTATGTTAGACCCTCTTGCAGGATCTGCAGATTAATAGGAGCATTTATGACAACCCTGAGTTTGCAAGCATTAGCAAACTTCATCAGCCACAGGTCCTTGCTGCTGGCCTTAAAGTTAGAAAAGAAGATACAAAACAGGAGTGGTACCAAACTAAGCAAACATGGAAATGGAGAAAGGAAATTTTATCGACAGGGTTCAGTACAAGCAGGGGGTATAGAAATAGGCACTAGGGGGTTGAAATTTACTAGAGAAAATTACAAAAGAACCAGGGTACTGGGAAAGAATCATGTAATAAAGTGGGATTCGGCCAAGCAGAAGTACTTGAGGTTACAGACTATCTTCCCGAACAGGGATCGATAACAGAGAATAGGCAATGAGAAAGAAATGGGATAAGGTGGTGCTAAGTGAAACACTGGTTCTAGTAGAGTTTTTAATTAAGACTAGAACAGAAGCTCTGTTGAAAAGCCATACTTAATAGCACATGTAAAAGATCTGTAATAATCAATCAGATTTGGTTAAAAAATAATGGGAAAAGAGAAGGGAAAGGCAACTTACAGCTCAACAGTGAGTTGACATCTATATGAAGAATGCAACTAAGTCTAGAAAGTTTAATATTTTGGTTTGGAAGTGTTTGCATAGTTATTTTATATCCCAAGCAGACTTCAGAGAGTTCCGAGGTGTGATGGATGGGAAAGACAGGTAGTTGGGCATGTGTTTTTTGGGAGCATAAGGAGTTGGCACATTTAAAATTAAACTTACCTGCAATGTACTTTGTCAGAAATGTTGGGTGAGCAAATTGTTGTAACTAAGGAAATGATTCATTTGAGCTGGGACATAAGATCTGAATTGTTTAAACATTGAAAGCATTACTAAGTTTAACGCTGTTGGCTGCCAACATAAAATGGAAATCAAAATCTAAATCAACTATAACTGAAATAAGGAATTATGTTAAGGAGATAAAAGCACTGGAGGTGAAATCTTCAGAAAAGGGAAGGAACAAATTATAGAGAAATAAATCAGATTTGAAGCAACAACACAATGCAGAATAATGCTCAGGAAGAGGAGACGTGAAGTTTAATAGAAATGCGGGAACACTGCAATTTATGTAACAGAGAGAATAATTGTTAAAAAACAAAACATATCTACACTGCATGAAAAAATGTTACTATGGTATGTTTTCTCTTCTATTAATGTACAAGTATGTGTCACTGTTTAAAACATGATTTAATAAAATGTTTACGAAAAAAGAGAGAGACAGAGGAGTGGTCCCAGGACTGATCCCTGGTGGGACACCACTGGTAAGAACCCTTAAAAGGAGAGCATGCTTCAAACACTACCAGACTAGGTACTAAAGGTGAGGCAGTTTGCTATCTAGCAGGTCACACAGGAGTTCATATTTGACTGGATTATCTCACCAATTATGCTAGAATGTGGGATGGTATCAAAGGCTTTGGCCAAGTCTACGTATGTACTGTGAACTACTTTCCCTAACTGACTTGTTCAAATGTTCACCAAGTTTAAGAGGCAGGATCTGCCTTCAAACACAAACTGGTTTGGGTCCAGGGTTTGAAGATTGCCTATGTCTTTGTTAATAAGTTCCATAATAATGTACTCCATTGCCTGACAGATGAGGCTGATGTGGCTCAGGGGTCTATACATGTCTAGATAAAGTGGGTGCCCCTTTGTGGAGTGGAATGACTACAACAGTTCTCTATAGCTCTGGCACAAATCCAGGCGCAGACTGAACAAGATTAATAAACAGTATGCCAAACAATGTTTAGTGCAAACAAGAAGACAGCCTGGCACATTATAAGGTCCCATGGAACTACTGTTTTTAGTCTTGAAGACAGCACTTGGGACTTGATCAGAGGAGGGAGGTGTTGATAACTTGAGAAAAGATAAGGGAGTAAACTTTGAGCTAAATTTGTCCACTAATAAGTTGGTATTGTCCTCAGAGGATGAGTATGTGGTGATATTTTGTACTAGCTCAGAGCACTGTAAAATATTAATTCTAATATTCATAACATAGCTAAAGACGACTTTATGGTCATCCTTAACATGGGTGACACAATTCTCAATTCAAACTTGCTCCCGGATGATTTAATTTTGTTTCCAAGTCCTTTGTTGATCTTTTTGAGTTCTTCTTGAATGAATGAGGTTTTAATTTTTTTTGGGAGGGTTATTAAATTTCTTATTATTCTATAATTTGTTAATACATGGGGTCAATCAAATGGATTTGCTCCTGAATTTGTTGCTGTATTTATGTCTTACGGGGATGAGAACCCCAAATAAGCTTGAAAATGGGCATACAGTTTATCCATGAATATGGCACGTGTGTGATACTGGGTCAACGAGGTGAGATGAAGCAGATTTACGTTAGAGTAGTCTGTGAAGACAGATGGGGTTTTGAAGTAATTCAGATCTAACCATAAAGCTACTGCAGAGATGTCAAATAAGAAACCATTTGCTAAATATGAGTGCTGAGCATAGGGGGATATACTGGTGAAGAACAGGTCCGATATTTTTGGGCATCTCACTGCAATTTGGGCTACTTGGTCCAAGGGATTGGCATTAAGAAAGTCTAGGAATTTCGGTGCATAATTATTTATAGTAGTGTAGATTCTCCAGTTAACAGAGGGATAGCTGAAATCACCCAAGAGAATACTGTTGGATTGTATAGTGGGGATGTAAATTTATTTAGACATGTCTGTGGATTGCCATGTCATGGATGGGGTACAGCAGTTGCCTACAGTGTGTTACTGAGTCTTGTTTATATTGAGAAGAATGTGGAGGAGTTCCAAGGTCAGTGGTTTGCATTAGGAGTCTGGAGGTGAAATGGCTTCACAGCAATACTGATATACCATCTTCAGCTATACTGCTCAATTTGTCCTTGAGTCTTAAGGACTGGCAGACACTAAAACCCTCCAAGTGTGCTTTCTCTGTTCTGAAATCTCGTTTCAGTAACTATGCAAATATCTATATTTTCTACGGTTATGAATGCCTGTAAGAAGTGCAACTTTTCGTTTAGGTTTCTAGCAGTGCAACCTTGACATAATTCTAACTTTAGATGGCTATGTAGGTAATTCAGGGAAGCTGACCTTTCCAGAAAAGGGCACTATGAAGAAAGTGAATGTCTCAGCTAATATATGGAAGCCATCAGGAGGCAGATGCAAGCCATCCCTAGCAAAGCAGCCAGGGCTGTTAAACTTCTCCTCCCAGGTTGACATATACTAGATCCCCCTAAAATAACAACAGTAGCTAAACCAACAATTAAAGTCAATGATCTTTTGTTTTTTATAAAGACGTCATTCATGGTGATGGTAGGAGAGTTTCATACCCATTTCTGATGCATATTCTGAGAGCACCATTATTACGCCTCTTCGTATGACTCAAGCAGGTGCATCTCAATTATTCATTTCCATGTGTGCAATGACCAGGTCATATGTACACCTGAGATAAAGACACTTGAGGGCCTGACTGACATTGTGGATCCTGGCATCTGGAAGGCAGCCAATGGTCACTCTGTCTTTGCTTATGCTAGTGAGTGGAGCATGTGTGCAACTAACGACAGTGTCACCTATAACCAGCACATTGCCAGATGAACTAGTTTGGCCCTGCAACCATAAGGACTTCTACAAGTTAGTTGTATGACTCCTTTTTGTGGCTATATTTTCTGTAGTGTTGGAGTGAGCTGTAGGCTGGTTAAAAATCTGTCAATGTTGGGTAGCGTGCAGAAGGTAGATCTCAGGGTTCAGGATGACCCCCCAGATTTAGGAGTTCTAGGAGGCTTTGGAGGACAATTTTTAACAACATCAGCATAGGACAGTTTTGTGTTTGCAGTCTGCGGATGTTGCAGTGGTGTCAGTGTTGGTGCGACCATGTTAAGCTAGACATTTACAACTGTCTGAGAGAAGGACTCCTTCAGTTAAGAATTTGCACCTCACAGTGATCGAGCACTTTGAGTTAAGAAGAAGTTTGTTTTCAGTGAACATGAGGCAGTTCTAACACTGCTTTAGGATTCCATGTTCCACAGGACAGCCAACAGAAAGGGGACAATGCTGTCTTACATGATGACCAGCCCTGCTGAGTGATAAAAGTATGTGAGGAGCTAAACAGGGGCTGAAGGGATAAGTACAGGGGTAGGGGAAGTGTGTTAGACTACAGAAGTTCAGAGCAAGTCCATACTGTTTAGTACAGCTGGTCCCCTGGGCTTCGCAGATCAGCTCAGCTAACAGGAAGTTCATGCAACTTGGCATAAATCATTTATACAGAACAGAAGTGGATACATAACTCAAAGAGTTAGAAGAAGGTCACTTTCATTAGTACAGAGAATGAAGAGTTTTCTAGTGCACACTACCTACTACGGAATTGCCAATACCATGCCTCTGTGCTCGGTGTGCCTCTGCGTAGTAAATACTAAACAAGAAAACAGAAGAACCAATGAAATCAAGTTGAAGTCTCAAGTATAATTGCTCTATATCACACCATGCAAGACTTGCAGCAATTAAACTAACTCTCACTTAAATTAATCACAACTTAATCCAAGAAGGCCCCTACACCAGGCCATAAAGACTTACTCAAGACAGTATATTATTAGAGAAAACAGCACTGGACGATGCAAAAACAGTTCAAAGTAGCTAGAATAGTTAGATGACTTACAATGGATATAAAAAGTTTACATACCCCTGTTAAAATGCCAGGTTTTTGTGATATAGAGACCACAATAAATCATTTAAAAACATTTCCCACCGTTAATGTGACCTATAACCTGTACAATTCAATTGAAAAACAAACAAATCTGTTAGGGGAAAAAATATATAAAAAAAATGTACAATAAGCTGGTTGCATAAGTGCGCACACCCTTAAACTAATACTTTGTTAAAGCACCTTTTGATTTAATTACAGCATTCAGTCTTGTTGGGTGGGAGTCTATCAGCATGTCACATCTTGACTTGGTAACATTTGCCCACTCTTCCTTGCAAAAGTGCTCCAAATTTGTCAGATTGTGAGATCATCTCTTGTGCACAGTCCTCTTCAGGTCACCCCACAGATTTTCTATTGGATTTAGGTCTGGGCTCTAGCTGGGCCACTCCAAAACTTTATTTTCTTCTGGTGAAGCCATTTTTTTGTTGATTTGGATGTATGCTTGGGGTCATTGTTGTGTTGAAAGGTAAAATTCCTCTTCATCTTCAGCTTTCTAACAGACGCCTGAAGGTTTTGGGCTGAAAATGGCTGGTATTTGGAACTGTTCATAATTCCCTCTACCTTAACTAAAGCCCCAGTTCCAGCTGAAGAAAAGCAACCCCACAGCATGTGCCACCACCATGTTTCACCATGGGGATGGTGTTCTTTTGGTGATGCAAAATTTTGTTTTTGTGCCAAATGTACCTTTTGGAATTGTGGCCAAAATGTTCAACCTTGGTCTCATCAGACCATAACACATTTTCCCACATGCTTTTGGGAGACTTGATGTACTGTTTTGCAAATTTTAGCTGTGCCTGGATGTTTTTCTGTGAAAAAAAAAAGCTTCTGTCTTGCAACCCTACCCCACAGCCCAGAAATATGGAGAATACAGGCGGTTGCTGTCACTTGTAGTACACAACCAGTATTTGCCAGAAATTCCTGCAGCTCCTTCAGTATTGCTGTAGGTCTCTTGGAAGCCTCCCTGACCAGTTTTCGTCTAGTCTTTTCATCAATTTTGGAGGGACGTCCAGTTCTTTGCAATGTCATTGTTGTCCCATATTTTCTCCACTTTTTGATGACTGTCTTCACTGCGTTCCATGGTATATCCAATGCTGTGGAATTTTTTTTGTACCCTTCTCCTGACTGATACCGTTCAACAATGAGATCCCTTTGATGCTTTTGTAAGCTCTCTGTGAACCATGGCTTTTGCTGTAGCAGGCAACTGATTTAAATGTCAGGAGAATCCTACTAGGACAGCTGAACTTTATTTGGGGTTAATCAGAGTATCTTTAATTGATGACAAGTGTGTACCCAAGAAGACTGAATTCTATAATTAAATCAAAAGGTGCTTCAACAAAGTATTAGTTTAAGGGTGTGCACATTTATGCAACCAGCTTATTGTATTTTTTATTATTTATATCTCCCCCCCCCCCAACAAACCTGTTTGTTTTTCAATTGAATTGTACAGGTTATAAGCCACATTAAAGATTGGAAAAGTTTTGAAATTATTTATTGTGGTCTCATTTTTTATATCACAAAAACCTGGCTTTTTAACAGAGGTATGTAATTTTTTTATATCCCCTGTAGGTGCAGACTGAAAAGTACTTTCCTAGGTTTTTTCTAATTTTTCAAATTCAACTCTCAGTTAATACAGTGAGTGCAAGTGACACAGCTCTATATAAACTTATCTGTAAGACAAGTATAGAACCTGTCTCATCTACACTAATTAACTACCTAAACTGTCTTGAATACAACTGCATCCCACACCTTGCAACCTGTTCAACATGACAATGTCAATCACATTTTTTTAATCTGAACAATTTTGCTTTAGATGTAAGCAAAGTAGAATGCAGACGTGGTAACTACTCCTACAATCATTTCGGCTTAAAATGGTGTCAAAGTTATGTTACATGTCTTGTCATAATCTTAAGTCATGCCATGTACAGTGATATCAATCATTAAGTGTTTTTTTTTTTATTTCAAACAACCCTTTTCTGTTGGTGAAATGGTCCTGATGTTTTTTCACACATTTTAGAAAATTTCTTAGCCAAATGCCCTCCCAATATTCCAACAACAGGGTATACAGTAACATTTTTTGACCCATGTATCTGCCTAACAAATCACTGACCATGGTTATACTGACACATTCCACTCTAGTAAATTTCATCACACTGTTGTCTCTACTTCACTACTCTAACTCAAACGTGACCCTCAACTAAGAAGCAACCTCTAACCAATACATTATCACTCATACCTCTGATCAGTCTATAACCTCAATCTTCAGTTTGTCAGCTCTCTTTTTCTTACTCTCTGGCTCGTCGCAAGTCTCACATTTTATCTCACCAAGTACACATTTTCTTTAATTTCTGATCATTACTTCAAAACTAGCTTGCACTACTGCTGTCATTATATAATTTACTGTAATCAGACATTATATAATTTACTGTAATCAGACAATGTGCCTTCACATGAACAACTGCAAATATTACAAACTGGAATTTTGCCATTATGGAGCTCCCCCCCCCCCGTAACTTTAATGAAACAATGCTGTCAGCCCGATCAGATTATTCTGGTAACCAAATGCAAATAAATAACTAATAAACAAATAAACACACACACACAATGGACAGTAATACCTTAGGTCTGTCTTGCTGTGTGTAACATGATGACAGAGGCCAGCTTAAACAAACTCTTGGAATCCACAAACAAAAGCAAGCCACGAACATTACTCAGCTAACAAGAAAGGGTCTTCCAATCTTCATGGGACAATAAACTTGGCCAGCAGGAACAAAAAAGAACATGACCATTTCTAAACATAGCTACACGATGACTACTGCAGTAAGTGAAAAAGTAAAGAGAAAAAAATATGCACAAAAACATACCAAATCTGTAAACAGCGAGTCTGTTGTCCGCAGTAAGTACACAGAAATCTCTGCTGTGCTCAGGCTCTGAGTGGAAGACAACCTGGTTTACAGGTGCGTGCAACTGGATATAATAGGAACACATTGGAGGAGGCACAACAGATTGCTGGAAATTTGTTACCAACACTTTATCTGAAACACAGAAATAGACGGCAAAGTTACTACGAAGTCTGACAAAGACAAAATTCAAATAAACAGTAGCTGCTGAAAAAATGTTTCTTAAAAAAATGAAAAGGCAACAACATTCATCTTGAAATAATTTAGGCAGAACTGCAGAATTGTAGAGCTTGATCAGATGCCAGTGATGAGCTGGTGGGATCCTCAGTGAGCAAAACAGGAAAAATTAACATGCAATTTCTCAAACCTCCCCTTAATGAAGTATATCCCACCCCAATACGCTACAATCTTAGAGTGAAGATTTTACTATGTTAGGAGATCAGTGGGGAACCTCTCCATGTAGCTGGTTAGGATTTTCTCATTTCTGTTTTTATACTTTGGGTACTTAAAATTTGTTACATTTATCATCATGTCTGTTTTAGTAGACCTTATTCAGGTAAATTAAAAAAAATCACATTTCAATGTTTCTGAATTACAAACGTTAAGCCTTATGATAGACCTTCTAAAGGCTTGATAACAAAAACAAATGGATCATAAACATCATCTCCCAACCATCTAGGCATCTCTTAAAAGTAGTCAACTATCAAACGTCTTAATTTTTGGTGGAAGTGCATTCCACAATCGCCCATCTCTACAATGAAAAGAGCAATTTTTTGTTCTACTAACATGTTTTGTAATAACTACAAATTCACTACTACTTGTTTCAATTAAATGTTAAATAATTTCAGTACCCATATTTGCTGTCGATAATGGGGCATGTAGACACCTGTAAATAATGATTAAATTACTTCTTGTTAATCTAATGAGCAGAACAAGGTTTCAAGTCTGTCTTTCTAATCAGTGTCTTTAATCCATCTAATTTCCCTGATACCTCTGCACTCTTTCTAACTGTGCTTATATGTGCTAACAAGTGCACAGTATTAAGTGTGGCCTTACTATGGTTTTACACAGTGAGAGTAACCCTTTCACTCCCCTGCTTATAAGAGTTCCAAGAATAACTTCAATAGCTGATTAACTTTTTCTTATGATTCCATCCATGTTAACATCAAATATAAAGTGTTTATCAATTACTTGCCCAAGATCTCTTATGCTAGAACCCTCTTTCAGTACATCACTGCTCAATTCATAAAGGGAGTTAAGGTTTATTATTACTAAAACACATCACTTGATTTTTTGCA
Source organism: Protopterus annectens (assembly GCF_019279795.1). NCBI lineage: Eukaryota > Metazoa > Chordata > Ceratodontiformes > Protopteridae > Protopterus > Protopterus annectens. Next base: position 594,989,096 of record NC_056728.1, read on the forward strand.
TTGTACTGTAGGTCACCATTTTTTTTTTGCTCACATTTTCAGAATGTTCAGAAAAGCTTGGGGCCTATGCTGATTATCTACATTTGACAGAATTAAGCCTATCTTTACATCATCTGCAAATTAACTGCACTTGATTTTTTTTTCCTTCCAGGGGAATTCTGAAATGAATATACTAAAAAGTTTGGGACCCAGTACTGATCCCTGCGGCATTTTGACAACATACCTCTACCAGTGACAACATATTGCATACTTTAACTCTGCAAATTCTTACTTCCAAGCAAAGACCAAGTCACCCTGTGCTGTAACTATTAATATTTTTATCTCTCATAACACTCGAGATCATCTAACAACAACAACAGAAAATGGGCAAGATGTTAGACCTGCTTGAGAGTGATACTCATTTCAAAAGCTTTTTTACAGCTTGCAGCACGAATATGTCTGGGCTTGTCTCAAACAAATAAAACAACTATTTTAAACAGCCAAGGATACACAGCATGCAAACAAACAGTACAGAAGACAATGCATGTAAACACATCAGTTCACCATGAATCAGTAAACAAGCAATAGAAATAGCACAAAACTCTTAAAATTCTCATCTAAACAATACAGTGAAAATATACACTTAGGCTGCCCCTATGCCATGCACTGGCCATAGCAATTTATCAACTTGCACCTATGAAATGCAGTGCAGCATATACAATTTATACCAACTCTAAATATCAAAACAAAAATCAAAGAAATCAGAAATTACCTTTCTTATGATACTGGGATGTTCCAATTGACATGCCTATCAAGTTACTAATTCACAGTTATCATTCCGGATAAAGGCTAAAATTAAACATTAAGAATAAACTAAAAAAGCCTTCGTATTCTGTTTTTTTCTCTGGATGTAAACATGCAACTGTCATATAACACGCATGTATGTATGCAACATCATGAGTAACTTGTATCTCAGACAGTAGTAACAAATAAAACCAAAATTGCAGCCACCAATACTTTACACAAACCAAGCCATGGTAAGAGAAGTAGAGTTGTGTATGAAATTGCAATAATAGCAGATGTCCTACTGATCTATTTTGTAGTATTCCTTACTAGAGGGATATCCAGCCATGGATAGCATTCATCCATCCAGCATGCCAAAGCCTGGGCCCTTCCACACATCACACACCTAACATATGATTTTAGTCCAAAGACAGGATGTATGTAAGAGATGTATATATGCTAAGACCTCAGAATGTACTTGCCCCAAAAGAACAAAAGGAACAGAATCAGTGGTAACTACATACATATGTAAATGCTCATCAAGAAAAGGAGAAAAATAAAGATGCCCTGCCCTTGGACAGTTCAAAAAGAGGGAAAGAGGGAAGGATGGAATATTTCAACAGTAATCAGTATCTACTGCTGTGGTAAACTCTTGCACAACTGTACTATACCCTGACTGAAATCACTGTTGCAGTATTCCTTCTTAGAGGAAAAGTATTAAACCTACTGAAAGGAAAGAGCAGAGGATGAAGAAATGAAGGAACAGTCCAACATGCCCTAGAGAACAGACCAGGAAAACCCTGCACTTGCCCTAGAAAATGCATCTAACTTACAATATTTGGTCTTCTGCTTTCGGCTTTTCCTGGTTAGGGGTCACCACAGCGGAACTCCGGTCCACTAATAATTGGCAGTAGATTTTTATGGTGGAGGACATGCAGACTCCACACAGAAGGTGTTCCAGCTGAGAATCAAACGGGAGAACCTCTTGCTGTGATGCGACAACGCTACCGCTGCATCACCGCAGCTTTTGAGAAAAGAAGACCAAATGGCCACTTCTAGAATGGATCTTTTATTTAAGCCTTTGGGGAAAAAATTGGAGGCTTCTGCCATAATAGAATGGGCTCAAATACAGGAAGCAAACTATTCCCCATGATAATAACAGCAAAAAGACATGACTTCAGTTGTCCAGCAGGAAATAATTTTTTTGCAGACTGGCAAACAGTTTCTTATTGTGAAAATAAAAAGTTGCTCAGATTTTCTAATGTTGGTTCTGTCATGGTAAAATCTGAGCTGCCTATGAAAATCTAAAGAACGAAGAATCCTTACACCCTTATTTTGAGATGAGAGGAAAAAAGGACGGAAGATTGACAAGCTGATTCAAATAGAAGTTATCAGCTACCTTAGGCATAAAGGAATGATCACTCTTAGGTGAAACACTGTTCCTTATGAAAAGCTAAAAAGACAGGAACCGCCTATTGGCTAAATAAGTGACACCAACTGAACAGTCTTCAAGTACAACATTTTAAGGAAACAGCATCAGCAGCATCATAGCTGCACTTGGTAGAGTGTCTAGCTACCCAAAATGCAAAACTAAGCAATGATAAGACCGAGGACTTACTGCCAGAATCAGGCATAACACTTAAAACAATAACACTTAAAACAATCATTAAGCTTAACGAGAAGAGATAGAACATATCTTGTCATGTGACACTGACAGTTAGTGGCTCTAATACCCAAAGTAGCAGAAGTACATACCTTCTTGTCAAACCTGTCCATGGCTCTGCCATCTTTGTCAGTGGGCAAGACTTTAGTAGAAGTAAGCAATATAGTAGGTTTTGTCATCAGAAAGAGAAACATAAAGATCAGAAGAAGGTTTCTTGTAAAGGAATTTCTGATTATCAGGAACCTCAGTTTATTCAGGGGCATGAGGCTGAGAATCAGGATACCGAGAGGCTGATACAAAAGTATCCAATAGTGCTTCCTACACAGGGGAAACAGCAGATTGCTTGGGAGTCTTCATCTGAAGTAAATTATAATACCTCTGTTGAACATCAGATATTTTAGAACTCTCTCCCACTGGAAGTGTTGCATCATTTTAACTATAGTATTCCCAAAACAAAGCTCTTCTGCAGGGAAATTGGGGGAAGGGGAGATAAATCCTTTACACCAGACCCCACAGTTGCAGGACAATGAATCTGACAGGAAGAGGCAAGAGATTCCTGATCAGAATCCAGATCTTCATCATCCAAAGAAGAATCTCTATGCCTTTAAGGAATAGAGGAGTGAAAGGGCACAGGCTTTGGTATGCTGCCCAGACGAATGGTTATCCTTGGCAAGATATCCTTGTGATAAGGAATACTGTGACACTGAGCTTGTACAGACATCAGAAACAATGGCTTTTAAAAATAATAAATTAAGCTTTTCAACAGTGTTTTTTTCAAGTTATATATTACAAACATCAATACTCTTTGCATGCCTTGCATTTTGAAATTAGGTATATGTATCAGCAATGAGAAAAAATGTAACATTTTGCAAGAGAAGGATTGCTGAACTATGAAAATTAGGATAATTTAAGAGTAAACCTGGACATGTTTGTTCTGAACTTAGGAATTGTTAAATGCATACGTAAGAGAAAATGAACTGAACATTTAAGATAATTACAGTACTTATGAACTTTTGTGGACGACAAATTGCATTTTATCAATATATGAATGAGGTATATGAAAAAAAAGAGAAGGCGTTTAAGATTTACTTTAGGCTGGAATACTATCATAATGAGACCATTAGACATTGCCACTATGGTGGAGACACCAGCATTCCGGAAGAAAGGTGAAGTGGCTGTAATTTTGTTTATTTTATTTAACATTCATTTACCGGAAAAGTCCGATTTGGAATCAACAATTTTCAGTGGAGGCCCAGGCAGAAATGCTCCAGATGCATGTCTTTTTAACAAAGGAAGAAACTGGAGCACCCGGAGGAAACACACACAAATGCAGTGACGGCATGCAGACTCCACACAGAACGGCACCCCAGCCTTGAATCAAATCAAAGAACCTCTTGCTGTGAGGCGACAATGCAAACTGCTGCATCACTGTACCATCTGTAATACCTAAAGATGGTAAAGACCCATCAGACCCAGTGCCATATAGATCCATTTCAATTTTAAATCAGGATTATAAAATGTTTATTTCTACAACAGCTAAAAGAATGCAAAGGTTTTGCCAAAATTTAAAGATATGGATCAATGTGGTTTTGTGGAGGGAAGGCAAACATTTGACAACATTAATATAATAGCAATGCTCCAGAGGGAAGCAGAATATAAGAATATTCTGCTGTTGGTGGTGGTTCTTAATGCAGAGAAACCATGCAACACAATAAGCTGGGATGTTATGAGTAGTACAATGAAAGCATCTGCATTCCTTGATAGAGAAATAAGGTTAATTAGGGGATTACATGAAAGACAGACACAAAAACTGAAGTGGGAGGATTTCTCTCTGATACGTTGTGCCTAAACAGGGGATCCAAGCAGGGTTGTCCCCTTTCCCCTTTGTTGTTTGCATTATATTTAGAGCCACTGGCAAAGAAAAATAAAGAACTCAGAAATTCAAGGATATAATTGGTATGGTAATCAAGAAAAGTTGGCTTTATTTGCAAACAATATTATTTTGTACCTGATAAAAACAGAAAAGGACACCTCAGTGTTGAAGAACATTCTGTCACAGTTTTAAGTCTTTTCAGGACATAAAATTAATGAAGACAAAACAAAGGCTGTAGCTGTTAACCATGTACCTACACATGAAATGGTTCCGCAATACCTATAATTATGGGGACATAAGTAAGAGGATGGGTTAAAATGATTCTGTTATGGCAGCTAAGGATATGTGAGAAGAGACTAAACAAAACATAATACAAAACTGAGAAACTGAAAGCTCTTTTTTATGGATATGGATAGCAAGATTTAAGCAATGAAAATCGTTTTAATCTCGTTAGTTTTATAAACAGGTCAGGCATATTTTTATCAATCAGAGGAGAAGTTGTGGTCAGCAATTTATAATAAAGAGTTGAAGGACTTTATCTGGGAGGGGAAGAGGGCAAGCGCCAAGTGTGATGAGTTGATCCTTCCAATAAACAAGGTGGTTTAGGATTATCTGATTTGAGCGGATATTTTACAGCTATACAGTTAAGGCTTATATACATAACACAAGCAGAACGCCATAAGTGAAAGTGAAAAGCGATGATGATGAGTGGGGGGGGGATTCAATAAATAAGGAAAGAATGGAATCTGGAAGCAAATCTGTAAGGAGAATAATAGCCACACACAATATTATATTCACAAAGTATTCCAAGAACTAAGCCAACCAAAAATGGAGAAAGGAGATACTGCCACTAGGGATGACTGCAATTAGGCATACAGAGAATAGGAAGAACGGGGCTGGAATTTACTAGAGAAACCTGCAAAGGCCACGAAGACATTTACACTGCAGGCTAGAGACAGCCTTCCCCATCAGTGATTGATATCAGAGTATACGCAAAGAGAAAGGAATAGAGAATTCCTAAGTGAAAGACCTGCTGTAGTAGAGTTTTTAGTTGGATCTAGAACAGAAATTGCTGTTAAAAAGGGATAATTAGTATGGTGTATAAAATGTTGTAGAATAACTACAGGAATTAATCAGAGTAGGTTAGAAAAAATTTGGAAAAGAGACTGGAAAAAGCAACTCAAAGGAAACAATGGGAGGACATAAGTATGGCTCCCAAATATAGAACAAAGTCCAGAGGATTTAGGATTTTTGCTTGGAAGTGTTTGCATACTTATTTTTATACCCCAATTAGACTTACAAAGAATTTTTCCTCAGGTAGAAGACAGATGTTGGAGGTGTGATGGGAAAAAGATAACTGGGAACATATGTTTTGGGAGTGTAAAGGTGGCAGACTTGAAAAATTCCCTACAGAGTACTCTGTCAGAAATAGTGGGTGATGGGTGTAACTAAGGAAATGATTTTTTGATCTGGGATCCATGATCTGAATTGCCTAGATGTAAGTAAGGCCTTGTTACATTTATTTTGGTGGCTGCCAAAAAAACATTTAGTAGAAAATGTAAATCAAAGTATAAACCAACTGCATTTGAAGTAGTGAAGATAGTAACAGAGATAAAAGAACAGGAAGTGGGATTTTTACCAAAGGATAGGAACAAATTACATAGAAAAAAATTGAAATTGTGGGAACAATGCATGTAGAATAATGCTTTGGAGGAGGAATGAGGTTTAAGGGAAGGCAGGAATGATCAATTTATGTTATGGTGGATTGATGATCACTGTATAAAAGAATACAGGTGAAGAATAATGTTTGTAACTGTGAACATGTTAACGTGGTTTGTTTTTTCTTACATAAATGTATGTTTGGCAGTGTTTTAGGTGATAATTCAATAAAGGTGTTAAAAAACAATAAGACCAGTATGGAAAATGGGAGAAGTATGTCCTATCCATACAACACGCAAAAGAGTACAAAAAGTGTTCACTAGACCAAACTGGGGGAATGGTTCACATGGCTTACCGCAACAGAAAGACAAAGGTTACATCTATTCATTACAGGATGAGGATGTGACAAATAATGATTTACAGGAAGAATGAAGATTTTCTGCAGTAAAGCTATGGGTTTAATAAGACAGAAGATAACTGTTAGACAGGGATAAAACTGCAAAAAAATGAAGCACGACAGAACTCGACTAGTAAAAGGAAATCATGGCCAAATGAAAGGATTTTTAAAATGTGGAATGATGATTGGTACAAAAGAATTGGTAATAGTCTGGATATTTTAAAAAGAGCTTATTGGATACTGCTGCAGAAGGCAATGCTTCTGTCAGTTACATGATATCCAAAATGAATAAAAGTGATGTCCTGTTATTTTCAATGACAGCAGTAAAGCATACTTTCATTTACAGAAACACACATCAACCAACTAGTGAAGGAAGCTCCTCCCCCAAACTCATGTATGAAACTTCTGTCTCTACGACTGTTTGTGGTCTCCGTAAGAAAGTTAAAAATAGAGACAGAAGAAAGCCTCTCCCACCCTAGAACAGTTGGAGGGGTGTCACTGCATGTTGTAATGAATGGATGAGAATGTTTACTATTAGCTTGACTATAAATAGACTGAGCGTGTGAAAAAAGAGGAGGAAACAAAAGGAAAAATGGGTGAAGAAAAGAAAGAGGAAAGAAAAGGAAGGGAGGAATACTGAAGAAAGACTGCCTTCCATAAAGTTGGATGGTATAGTAACATACATCAGGATTATACAACACTTTGTAAATAGTTTAGACTGCATATTGTTGAACAATTCATGCTTTTTTTGGAAGAAATTTAATACAAAAAACAAGATAATAATAGTGTGAAGTTGTCTGGCTGGATTCAGTATTATGTAAGATATTGAAAATATTTTGAAGAAGTCTGGAATTTAATGTTTGTGAGTCATTAAAAGAAGTTATTATAAAAGTTCAATAAAAAGAAGCGGTTCATTATGTATACTTGGAATGAGGACAGTAACAAAAAAACTTTTTGAATTTAAGGAAGTCACACAATCCCATTAAGAATCTGCCACAGATCTGAGAGTCTCCAACATTATGCTAGCTTAAAATGCATAACAATTGTGATTATTAGTTGGAAGCCACAAAAATGTACCACTGTTCTTCACCTCAAACAAAATACAAATTATGCCAAGAAATATATGGTATGAACCAGATTAGTTAAAATGCAAGTTGGCCTTCCGCAATGGGTAACTGCTGTGATTTCTTTCGATACCCCAATCTCGGCAGTTATAGATTTTCTTCCTTCCTGTGCTTTGGGGTTGCATTTTGTGACTGCCACATATCAAAGTAAGAAGGCACACTTTGCTCCCATGTTGCTCAGTTCAACCATAACCTATGCAGCAAAAGCATTCTACAAGTCAAGCAATCATACACTCAAAAAATATAGCCATTATTATATCTCTCTCAATTACAAGAAAACTGATCTGCAGCAGTGGAATGGAAAAGCCATCTAGACACAGTGGGGAAATGGGAAGGTAATACGCATCCGCTGCAGAAAGTCTCCTCACTGACAAAAGATATAGTCCACTATAATACTACAGCTTCAAGGAAGGGACACTTAACAATAAACCTTAACACCTGTGTTTACTCACTGTACGTTTCTTTTCCAATCCAGAATGTGCTCAAGTACTGGCATATTCCCTGCAAAGCAGCAACGCAAGTCTTGAGCTGCAAGGTAATGGCAAATGATGGTCTATGCTTTTCGTTCACAGATTATATTGTCCCACATTCTCTTATTATTTTTATTTATTTTACCTATTTGTGACAAGGTAAGCCCAACGAAAATAGTTGTCCATCTTCAGAGGTTAGCTGGGAGCACTCTCTGGTTAAGTGACTTGCTCAGAGTCACATAGTAGGCAAATGAAGGCGGAAGGAACCCAACTTTGCACACTGGTGACAGGGAACAGCTCATTAACAGTTTAGAGCTTTAGTCATCTGCACTAACTGCCGAACAAAACAACAGTTTGGGCCTACAGGCTTCAAACTTTGGTACCGCTGCTGTGGAATCCTGTGTACAACCATTACAGGAAACCAGCATTTCTATTCGTTCACCCAGAATTTCCTGCAGGGATGACTACTTCACTAGGTAAACAGGTATGCCTACGCAGAACAAAAGTCTATATACACGTGCAGAAAAAAATGCATAAATGTTTAAATATGCCTAAACTACCCTCCATTCTAAAGATCCTTTCTGCATCTCTAATAACAAATAAAACTATGAATATGTGATAAAATAAAGCCTGTTGATGTAAAAATACATTCTACTTTACCCACATCCCAAAACAGAGAATCTTACTCCAAAGTTAAATGGCAGCTGATCTACAGAAAAGGGAAACATTCTACAGTGCTTCCAAGTTAAGAATGCAATAAGACCATTGCTGCTTTGCTGCAAACATGGAAATTTTGCATAAAGTCCAACGTTAAATCAAAACATCCAGCTATTTAGTATGAGATTAGATATGATGGCTGAGCCATCCAGTCTTTTTCTCCTGTGACCACAAAAAAATAAAATTCGAAAAATGAAAGATTTTAGTGTAAATCCGTGTGGTAGCCAGCTGCTACAGTGTGCGTGCGTGTGTGTGTGTGTGTGTGTGTGTGTGTGTGTGTGTGTGTGTGTGTACATATATATATATATATATATATATATATATATATATGGGAACACTTCACATAATCGAATTACTGAAATCTCGAATTTCATATGGTCGAAACCATATGATTGAGATTTCAGTAAATCGAATATGTAAAGTGTTAAAAAATAAGACCTTACTTATGTTAAAACGTTACGTGCACACAGAGGCAAGGATTCCTGTACGGTCTGTGTGCAAGTAATGTTTTTATCTTTTCTGCGGTGTTGACAGGAAGTGGGAAATCTCCCTTTTTGCGCTTCCGCATACAGCGTAAAATGGGAGATTTCCCTTTTCCCCACTGTAGCGCAATCTCGGAGTTGGTATATTTAAGTAGGGGGGATGTGGGGGGTGCAGGGGGGCAAAGCCCCCCTGCAAAAGCGGTGTTTGAGTTTTTTTTTTTTTTTTTTTTTTACGGTTTCATTTCAGAAGTTAGAGTTTCCAAAACTCGATGTTTTGGTCTCGGTTATATGAAATTCAAGATTTTGGGGATTCGAGCTTCTGATGTGAATCCATATATATATATATATATATATATATATATATATATATATATATCAAAAAACAGCCCAAAATCGTAGTAGAAACAGCGATAAAAAAAGTCACGTTCAAAGTCACGTTCAAATAATAATTGAGTAACTTCTTGTAAGCTGCACCGTACTTTAAGGCAGTATACTTAGACGTCTGAGGAAGCGGAAGTTGTCAGTCCGCGAAAGCGCTTACGTTTATACTCTTAATAAACTGCTGATTCTTTTATCTACTGCTTTGGCTTATGGTGTTATCTGAAGATATTTGATATTTGAAGATACGTAGATGCAATTGGTAGCATGTCAGTATTCTTAACGAACATTCTAAGTATACTGCCTTAAAGTACGGTGCAGCTTACAAGAAGTTACTCAATTATTATTTGAACGTGACTTTGAACGTGACTTTTTTATCGCTGTTTCTACTACGATTTTGGGCTGTTTTTTGATATCCTGTTTCGTTTTGGGTCATATATATATATATATATATATATATATATATATATATATATGTGTGTGTGTGTGTGTGTGTACCTTCGTTGAAGGTTGTACGTCAGGGCTGGCAACTCGGTACGTAAAAATCTACTGCCAGTCATTAGCAGACCGGAGTTCCGCTGTGGCGACCCCTAACTGGGAAAAGCCAAAAGATACAACAACATATATATATGTACATGTATATATAGCGGATATAAAAACTGTACACACCCCTGTTAAAATGCCAGGTTTTTGTGATATAAAAAATGAGACCACAATAAATAATTTCAAAACTTTTCCCCCCTTTAATGTGACCTATAACCTGTACAATCCAATTGAAAAACAAACAAATCTGTTAAGAGAAAAAATATAAAAAATAAAAAAAGTACAATAAGCTGGTTGCATAAGTGTGCACACCCATAAACTAATACTTTGTTGAAGCACCTTTTGATTTAATTACAGCATTCACTTTTCTTGGGTACACACCTGCCATCAATTAAAGAGACTCTGATTAATCCCAAATAAAGTTCAGCTGTCCTAGCAGGATTTTCCTGACGTTTAGTCAGTTGCCTGCTACAGCAAAAGCCATGGTTCACAGAGAGCTTACAAAGCTTCAAAGGGATCTCGTTGAAAGGTATCAGTCAGCAAAAGGTACAAAAAAATTTCCACAGCATTGGATATACCATGGAACACAGTGAAGACAGTCATCAAAAAGTGGAGAAAATATGGGACAACAGTGATATTGCAAAGAACTGGACGTCCTTCCAAAATTGATGAAACGACAAGATGAAAACTGGTCAGGGAGGCTGCCAAGAGACCTACAGCAACACTGAAGGAGCTGCAAGAATTTCTGGCAAGTACTGGTTGTGTACTACATGTCTCAACAATCTCCTGTATTCTCCATATGTCTCGACTATGGGATAGGGTTGCAAGACAGAAGTCTCTTCTTACTCAGAAAAATATCCAGACCCGGCTAAAATTTGCTAAACAATACATCAAGTCTCCCAAAAGCATTTGAGAAAATGTGTTATGGTCTGATGAGACCAAGGTTGAACATTTTGGCCACAATTCCAAAAGGTATGTTTGGTGCAAAAACAACACTTTGCATCACCAAAAGAACACCATCCCCATGTTGAAGCATGGTGGTGGCAGTATCATGCTTTGGGGTTGCTTTCCTTCAGCTGGAACTGGGGCTTTAGTCAAGGTGGAGGGAATTATGAACAGTTCCAAATACCAGTCATTTTTGGCCCAAAACCTTCAGGCATCTGGTAGAAAGCTGAAGATGAAGAGGAATTTCATCTTTCAACATGACAATGACTACAAACATACATCCAAATCAACAAAAGAATGGCTTCACCAGAAGAAAATTTAAGTTTTGGAATGGCCCAGCCAGAGCCCAGACCTAAATCCAATAGAAAATCTGTGGGGTGACCTGAAGAGGGATGCGCACAAGAGATACCCTCGTAATCTGACAGATTTGGAGCACTTTTCCAAGGAAGAGTGGGCAAATATTGCCAAGTCAAGATGTGCCATGCTGATAGACTCCTACCCAAGAAGACTGAATGCTGTAATCAAATCAAAAGGTACTTCAACAAAGTATTAGTTTAAGGGTGTGCACACTTATGCAATCAGCTTATTGTACATTTTGTTATTTGTTAAATTTTTTTCCCCTAACCGTTTTGTTTGTTTTTCAATTGAATTGTACAGGTTATAGGTCACATTCAAGGTGGGAAAAGTTTTGAAATGATTTATTGTGGTCTCATTTTTTTATATCACAAAAACATGGCATTTTAACAGGGGTGTGTACACCTTTTATATCCACTGTGTGTGTGTGTGTGTGTGTGTGTGTGTGTGTGTGCGCGTGCGTATACACACACACACATATCTATATATATATATATATATATATATATACACACACACACACACACACACACACACACACACACACACACACACACACACACACACACACACACAGCTTTCTTTACATTAATAAAATAAAACAATTCAATCCAAAAGTAGGAAATTGCAAAAGAGTTGCTCTCAGACTATGTCTGCCATGATTCCAAAACAGCTGCTCTCAGTTAAGTGCTCACTTAGAGCAAGCAGATGTCAAAACTCATTTCCTTCTTAATAAATGAGGAATTACGGATAGCAAAAACAAAAGTAGAAAGTGAGATTACCTTCATGCAACCATAATAAAAAGAAAGCCTTTCAAAAAATGTCAATAGTTTAATAAATGTTAATCCAAGTAAAGTGTTCACAGTAAATATCCTAACAGCAAGTGTCAAAATACTAATTTCCTAAACTGTTCATAACTAAATGCTTGAAATTTCCATAGGATCAAGAAGATGGTTTGAGGCAGGTTTACTACTAGTGACTCATCCTTGAAGAACTACTTTTGTATTAAGCATTGTAAACACTCATCTATACTCTATCAGAAAAGGTCACCATAAGAGTATTTATTTTGCTTTTGCTTAATAGGTCCGCCCCACTGGGTTTATTCAAAAACTCCTTTTCAGAGGAGGCACAGGGAGAAAAGCTCCAACATATTGCAAACATTTTTAAACAGACATTCAGTAACGCACATTAACAAATTAAACATAATAACATACATTTGCTAATTAGATTGCATTAATATAAAATAATACTGTGGTACAAGATACACCTATGCATTAGTAGATGTTGAACATTGAGCATTTGAAGAGGCATATTATGTTTTCCAGGATGTGGAGACATGATAAAAACATTTTCCATATTAGCAGAAGAGCTGAAGGAATTTATTTGGGAGGGAAAGATGACTGGAGTTAAGTGCGACAAATTGATCCTCCCTACAGAACAAGTTGGTTTAGGATTGACCGATCTGAATGGGTAGTTCACACTTGTGCAGTTAAGGATAATATAAATGATGCAAGCAGAAGGTTATAAATCAAAGTGGAAAGGGATGATAAAGAAACAGGTGTGTGGGAGTGTTTGAGAAATAAGGAAAAAATAGGACTTTGGATACAAATCATTTTGGAAAATAACAATAACAATAGAATATTCATAAAGTATTTTATGAACTAAGACAACATGGGAATGGAGGAAAGGAGATTTTGCAATGGGGTGATAGCAAGTATTTATATAAAAAATACGTAAGAGGGGCTGGAATTTACTGCAGAAAACTGGCACAGAATTCAAGGTTTTTGGAGAAAATAATGAGAGAGAGAAAGAGTGGGATGAGGGCAAGCAAAAGTTTGGACTGCATGTTTCAGACTGCATTTCCTAACATGGACTAATTATTAGCGTATGGGCAAAGAAAAAGAGATAGGTGAGTGCTAAGTGAAAGACCAGCTCTAGTAAAGTTTTAGTTGAGTCTAAAACAGAAGCTGTTAAAAGGGGAATAATTAGTAGGCATATAAAGTACTGTAAGGTAACTACAAGAATTAAACAATTTTGATTAGAAAAGACTGGAGGGAGAGGAAGAGACTGATGATACAATTTATAAAGAAGCAATGGAAAGACATTTGTGCATCTCAATTGGCAACAAAGTCCAAAAGGTTTAGGACTTTTGTTTGGAATTATTTACCCATGTATTTTTATATCCCGAGCAAATATCAGAGAAACTTTCTTCAGGTAGATAGCAAATGCTGGAGGGGTGATGGAAAAGAGATGTAACTGGGAACATGTCTGCTGGGAGTGAAACAAGTTGGCAGATTTAAAAACAAAATCTCTGATGAGTAATCTGTCAGAAATGACGGGGATAAAATGGCTGTAAATGAGGAAAGAAATTATTCTTCTGAGCTGGAACACAGGTTCCGAACTGACTACTCATACTAAACCCCTTTACTGCTATTGGCTGCCAAAAATCAATTAGCAGAGAATGGAAATCAAAATGTAAATAAACTATAATTAAAGTACTGAATAGTATGAACACGATAAAAGAAAGAGGTTGGATCATTAGAAAAGGGAAGGAGCAAATTTCATATAAATAAATAGAATTTGGGGGAACAATTCATGGATAACAATGCTCAAGAGGAGGAGCGAGGTTTAGGGAAACACAGGAAAGGAGCAATTTATGTAACGGAGTGAATAATTGCTAGAAAGAAAGAAAACATATATGTAATGTAAAATACATGAATATGACAAATATTAATAGGCACACACAATATAAAATAATGTAAGCTTTGTCTTAAAGGATAATTCAATAAAGATGTTTAAAAATGACATACCTATCACTCCCAACATGTAGAACACATATTGCTACATGCTAATTATAACTGTGCATGATTATATTTAGTGCATTGAAGTATTAAAGCTGCTGGGGAGGTGACTACTTGCAAAAAGTTTCACTTCCCACAGTGTTAAACTTCACTGATTTTTAGTGAACTGCTTACCAGCTTCCCTTTAAATGCCAATCATGACATATCTTGTACATATTATTCTGGACTTACTCTTCAGACCTTTCCTGACTGATTGCTTGCCCCTGCAAACTCATCATTTCCAAATAAAAATGTTTGCTAATGAGAAAAAAAATAGTTGCTTTACAAATGCAAGAGAGGTTCCCTGTTGAGTTCATTCAGAACACAACGGTCAGATCTCTCATGAAAATTGCTTGCATCCATTTTGCTTGTCTTCAGCCAAGAAAAAAAGCAGGTGCTAGTGGAAACATACACAGCTAATAACATGCAAATGCCATGAATAGCTAGCATTTTCATGCTTTTCATCATTTCTTATGTTTCTAGTCTGTTTGCTTAAAAACTCTCTTGAATGTAGCTTAAACTGAGAATATTAGTGTAGACTCCAACCTGTATAAAATCATGGGAAATTATTATATTTTAATACATGCAAAATTTTATCAATGCACTTTTACATTCACACAGCAGCCCAAGATCACAACACTGTATTGCTTATTTTGTGCCTTTCTTATCTTCTTGCAGAATAAAGCCTAGATACTTTACTGTTAAGAAAAAGTTATTACTTTAATATCATTAGCATAAACAGTAGTTACTCATAACCCCTAACCTACCTTTAAAACACATCTGCATACCACACAGAACTGCCTCACAATGGCATGCAATTTAAATCAGAAAATGTATTATACAAATCTCAATAAAAACAAAAATGGTTTTACTTACATTTACTTCTTCAGTCCCTTCATTGTCAAAAGATTAATGTCATAAAGTGGGGCCTTTGCTTTGGAAACCTCCCACAGGTTTAACAGTCCAACTTCAAGTCTTTAACAGCCACATTTTTGGCATAATCATAGTTCTTGTCTAAACTGATTGTAATTGGAATGACACTTTACACGTTTCCCAATTAATCATTAATTTCACATTATTGTTCTTCTTCTTTATCGACCCTACTTCCTGACACTGGTCTCTGTTTCATCACCAAGATACTTGTTTCCTCTTTCAGCTCACAAGCTTTTTCAGTCGACATTTTTCTTTGGAATGATGGAAAAGTTTTCACTTACAAATTCTCTCTCTCTCTCTCTAGGGTTGTTAGTGCCTGAAAAATGAGAGATCCCTTTCAACTTGCTGTCTTACTCTCTGTTAGCTAAACATTTTACTCCCTCCATAGCCTGTTCTGCATACAAAAATGTCTTTAATCCTTAAGAAAAAAAAAATCTTCTAAAGACTGCAGGACATAGCAACCTGAATCTCACACATGTCTTTTGGCATCCCCATTGCAGAGATAAAAACTTTATTTATTGTACACCGGGTTCAAGAAAGGCACTGTTGTCCATAAATACTCTGATGCCCCCCAATTTTTTATATTTTTCCTATCATAAGCAGCTCTTTCTGCTGGTATACCTGCACCTTCATTAATATGTCTTGGCTGCTTTCTCGTGGCCACATTTGAAGCATACACTCAATGTGCCCTCTCAGTTAACCCTGTATATTGAATATTAGTCAAGCTGTTTATTTGTACTTTCATAAAGTTAATGGAATCTACATCTTCTAATTTTTCAATTTTTTTCTCTGTCTGCTTTGTTTTCTAACACTACAGTTTTTTGAACATTTCTTCTTGAGAAGCTTTGTGTACTCAACCAGTCTTTCTTTCACTTCAACGTATGTTTTTAATAGTTTTGTCAGCTCATCTGAATACTACTTTTCTTCTTCACATCCTTTTGACATCTGACTTTATATGTTCTGTGACGCCCGTGCCCTGGCCCAGCAATCAAGGAGCCACTATCCTCACCACTAACACCAGAGAGGGCATCTCATACATGAGGAAAGGATAACAAATACACACAGTAAAGTGTATATGTGTGTGTGTGTGTGTCAGCTACTTGGGCAGGGACACGAAGCACTGGTTGGACAGAGGGTGCTGGAGATTTTAGATTGCCCAGCTAGGCTGAAATCTGGACCCTATAGGTGTGCCAGTGGGGAGTCTTATTGGGGACGTGGGGAGCAAGGGAGCGACCAGCCCCAGACTGACTGTGATCTCTGTGTGCTCTTAAGGGAAATTGAACTTTACTCTGTGTATTTGTTATTATTTTCTTTCATATGAGACGCCCTCTCTGGTGTTAGTGGTGAGGATTGAGGCTCTTAATTGCTGGGCCAGGGCACGGGCGTCACATATTAATTGGTGGCAGTGGTGGGATATCCACACCACATATTAATTGGTTGGTAAATACTAAATGGCTTGTAGCGGTGTGGGTAGAGTGAATCCTGTAGCTTGTGTACAGTGAGCTTTGAAGGTGTTTTTGTACTCAGCCACGCACTGAATACTCAGAGTTCAGATCACAACTGTTTTATTTCTTTTGTTAGCTTAGTTAGTCAGGGTGAGCAGGCAGCATGTCAGCAGAGGAGTGTGGAAAGCTAACAAGGAGCCAGCTGGCGGAGATGTGTCAGGCTAGGGGACTGCAGCATGGAAACCTAAGTCGGACATAATTGCAGCCTTGGTTACAGCTTCATCAGAAAACAGCAACCAAGAGGACAATCAGACTGGCACTGGAGATATAATACCTTCTGAAAATGGACAGCTCAACCTTTCTGCAGTGGACTTAAAAATCCAGCTGGAGCTAAAGAGACTTTGGAGGCCAGGCATGTGGAATTAGAAGCAGCTGAGAGACTGAGGCATCTAGAGAGTGAGGAGAATGAGAAACTGCTATGCCTAGAAGCTGAGGAACAAGAGAGGCAGAGGCAGCATGAAGAGGAGATGCTGACTTTTCGCCAGAGTCATGGGGGTAATGGGGAAGAGAGTAACTGGACCCCAAAAGCACAAAAGGTCAGTAAATTTCTTCTGCAGCTTAAAGAGGGGGATCATTTTGATAGTTTCATTCATATGTTTGAGAAGGTATGTAAACAGTATGAAGTTGACCAAGGGCTCTGGGTACGGTTCCTGACATCCTTACTCCATGGTAAAGCTGTAACTGTTCTATCCAAAATGTCTGACATTGCATGTTTTGATGATACTGCTGTAAAGAAATGTCTTTTAGAACTGCTTAAGCTAACACCTGAAATTTATAGGAAAATGTTTCGTGAGCATAGACGCAAGGCAGATGAAAGTGTGTGTGAATATGTTGCTGAACTGAGCACGTATTTCCATAGGTGGGTGAGTGGATGTCAGGTCACCACTTTTGAAGGGCTGGCACACCTTTTGGTGAGGGAACAAGCCCTTAGCACTTTGCCCGAAGACATAAGGATCTGGTTCGCTGATAGACAATGTGCTACTTCAGATGATTTGGGGAAGAAGGGAGGCCTATACCTGGCAAGCAGGACAGCCCTGCACAGGAAGGAAAACCCCAGTACTGCTCTTGGGCAACACAGACTGCCACAACAGAATCTGCCAGTAGCAGGAGAAGCCACTAGTCCAGGTACACATCCAGGAGCTAGGGTTAAATCTTTTGAATGCAATCAGTGGGGCCATGTGGCATACAGGTGTCCACGGAGGCAAGGTGGGGAACAAAAGGTGAGAGCCAGTAAGTGGGGAAGACAAAATGCCAAAGGTAGGTTGTCTTGAGACATCAGGGGTACTGAACTACCATCCTGCAGATGTCCTGATAGGGAAGGATTTGGATGAGGCAGTACCATGTGCTTATGCAGTTACACACAGTCAGGCTGGGAGACAAGCATGTGGGTCTGGTAGCCTGGGGGGAGACCCAGACAGACTGCATACTTGCAGCCAGGACTGGTGAGGTGGCTGCTTCAGGGAGGAAGCTATGCAGTAGCAGTGACACTGAATGTGAGCCACTGCTGCTTGTGGGTACTGATGGTCCCTTGGACAGAGTAAGTGCAAAGGTAGAGGTGAGTAGTAGTAACCAGGCTGACAGTGAGGCACCACTGTCAGAGGATGTCAGACGTCCTGTGGAAGGGGAGCTGGGAAGGGTTACATAGACAGAGTTGAGACAGGCTCAGCTCTCAGACCCTACACTGCAAGACCTGAAGCAGGTAGCTAGTGATGCACCCAATTCTCAAGGAAAGGGGGAGTCTGTATACTGGGACAAAGGGTTAATATACAGAGAGTGGACTCCTGAGGGAGGGATAGAAGGTGAGAGAGTACAGCAGTTGGTATTGCCTAGAGCCTACCGTCTGGTGCTTCTAGCCATAGCCCATGATATTCCCTTTGCAGGTCATATGGGCATAAAACATACAAAGAGGTGCATTATGCAGACCTTCTATTGGCCTGGAACTTCCAGAGATATAACAGGGTACTGCAGGACCTATGAGCAGTGCCAAAAGGAAGGCAAGGCAGGAGACAATGAGGGAGCTGTTTGATGCCTTTGCCTGTGATTGAGGAGCCATTTCAGCGGGTAGTTATGGATATTGTGGGTCCTCTGAGTACCCCAAGTTCCACAGGGGAAAAAGTATATCCTAGTGGTAGTGGACTATGCTACATGATACCTGAGGCAGTGGCTTTGTCCTCCGTTGAGGCAGAGAAGGTGGCAAATATTTTGTTAGAGATTTTCAGCAGGGTAGGTTTCCCAAATGAAATACTGACTGACAGAGGTGCCAATTTCATGTCAGACCTGCTGGCTTGTCTGTGGAAGTCCTGTGGGGTGAAGCACATGAAGACCACTCCGTACCATCCCCAGACTAATGGTCTTGTTGAGAGGTTAAACTCTAAAATCAAGTCCATGCTACGGGCATTTGCAGATCAGTTTAAGAGGGAGTGGGACAAATATTTGCCCCATCTGTTGTTTGCTTACAGAGAAGTTCCCCAGGAATCCACAGGTTTTTCACCCTTTGAGTTGCTGTATGGGCATAGTATGAGGGGGCCTCTAGATTTAATTTGAGATGAGTGGGAAGGTGAATGCGAGTCTCACAAGGAGTCTGTTGTGGCATACGTCCTAAACCTCAGGACAAGGCTCACGGATCTCATGGGCTTGGCCCAGGAGAATCTGGCAGAAGCCCAACAACAGAAAATGGTGTGGTATGACAGGAATGCTCGAGCTAGAGAGTATGCTGTGGGGCAGCAGGTAATGGTTCTCACTCCTGTCAGACACAACAAGCAGCTTGGGAGGGTTCCTACAAGGTGGTAAGAAAGGTAAGTGATGATAACTACATGGTGGAACTGCTAGGCAGATGGCAGGGGCACAAATTGTACCACGTTAACATGATGAAACCTTACCATGATAGGGAGGCCCTTGTGCTGAGCATTTGTAGTGGACTGCAAGAGGAGTCCGAGGGAGATCTGGGGACTGATCTCCTCAGTGAGGCTCGGGCTGACACCTCAGTGGAAGGGGTAGCAATGTCCCAGCAGCTATCTCCTACCCAGGTGCGAGAAATCCGAACAGTGTTGCATGAATTTGGGGACATGTTCACTGGGAAACCAGGGTGCACCCACCTAGTGCAGCAACAGGTGGATACAGGACCCCAAAGGCCTATTAGGCAGGCCCCTTATAGGGTGCCTGAGAGAGTCAAACAGACTCTGAGGGAGGAGGTACAAGAGATGTTGGAACTAGGGGTGATTCAAGAGCCCAACAGTCCCTGGGCCTCCCCAGTGCTGCTGGTGCCAAAGAAGGATGGCAGCACTACGTTCTGTGTGGACTACAGGAAATTAAACAGTTGCAGAGAGTCAGATGCTTACCCTATGCCTAGGACAGATGAGACCCTAGAGCAGCTGGGTGGGGCTAAGTATCTTACAACCATTAATCTTACCAAGGGTTACTGGCAGGTGTCCTTGACTCCCTGTGCTAGAGAGAAGTCAACCTTTGTGACTCCATTTGGCTTGTATGAGTTCACAAAGATGCCCTTTGGGATGAAGAATGCCCCAGCAACTTTCCAGAGGCTGGTAGTTCATATACTAGTAGGAGCCGGTGGGTTTGCCCTTGCTTACCTAGATGATATTGCCATCTACAGCCATTCCTGGCCAGAGCACCTTCAACATGTCAGGGGAGGTGCTGGGCAGACTACAGAGGGCAGGGTTGACAATTAAGCCGAGAAAATGTCAGGTGGGAATGGTAGAGGCCTCCTACCTAGGACATAGAGTAGTGGGTGGTAAGATAATGTCAGAACCTGCCAAAGTGGAAGCCATTCAGGCATGGCCTGCACCTGTTTCCAAAAAGCAGGTGATGGCATTCTTAGGGACAGCAGGCTACTATGGAAAGTTCGTCCCCAGTTATAGTACCATAGCTGCTCCTCTCATAGACCTGACAAGGAAGAACAGGCCAGATAAGGTAATGTGGACCCCAGCATGAGAGCAGGCATTCCAGAAGCTTAAAGAAGCTTTGGGAGGACCCTGTGTTAGCCAGTCCAGATTACAGCAAAGACTTTGTTGTGCAGGTGGATGCTTCAAACCATGGGGTGAGGGCTGTAATTAGCCAGATTTCTTCAGAGGGGGAAGAGCGCTCAGTGGTTTATCTCAGTCGTAGGCTCCAACCCTGGGAGGAATGCTATGCAGCTGTAGAAAAGGAATGTCTAGCCATAGTGTGGGCACTGCAGAAACTTCAGCCTTATCTGTATGGAAGGAAATTCATTGTTATGACAGATCACAACCCCCTAATCTGGTTAAACAGAGCCAGCCAGCAAAATGCCAAGTTGCTAAGATGAGCCTAGGGTTGCAAGCATATGATATGTCAGTGCAGCACCGCAGTGGGAGCAGCAATGCCAATGCAGATGGGCTTTCAAGACAGGGAATGGGGTAGGTACACTCAGATAGACCTAACCGTCTCAAGTGGCGTTTCTCAAGTCACTTGAAAAACTTGCTTGAATTCTCCGGGGGGGGGGGGGTTAATATGTGACGCCCGTGCCCTGGCCAAGCAATCAAGGAGCCTCAATCCTCACCACTAACACCAGAGAGGGCGTCTCATATGAAAGGAAATGATAACAAATACACAGAGTAAAGTGCAAATGCCCTTAAGGGCACACAGAGATCAGAGTCAGTCCGGGGCTGGTCACTCCCTTGCTCCCCGATAAGACTCACCACTGGCACATCTATAGGGCCCAGATCTCAGCCTAGCTGGGTAAGCTAAAATCTCCAGCACCCTCTCTGTCCAACCAGTGCTTTGTGTCCCTGCCCAAGCAGCTGACACACACACACACACACACACACACACACACACACACACACACACACATGCACTTTGAGATAAGAGTGTATACAACCACACAGTCACTTCTGGGGAAGGCTGGCACAGTTTCTCCAGCTGTGCCTCTTTCTCCCAGACTATACGGTAGTTCCACTTGCCACCACCCACTAATAATTATCAACTACTCAAAGGCCCTTAAAAGGGTGTCCAATTATTACTGTGCAATATTATTATCCAGTTGGTAGTATGACTAAATAGTCTCAAGGCTTATTAGAGTGACTTGGTACAGGATCCTTATATACATGCAATGTACTCTAAGTAAGCTTAACTTATCTCTACACAAACCAGCCACAGTTAAAAGGTTTTAAAATATTTAATAATAAATAATTAAAACCACAAGACAATACTTTCTACTATACAGTCAGTGCTAGTCAAAAGTTCTGAGATCACACAGAACTACTTAAAATAAATCAGTAGCACAGTACTGACATCACAGAAAAACACAATATAATCTTTCTAGTTCTAGCTATCACTAAAAAACACAAGTCTAAGATAACTTACATGTGAGCAAGAGGCAGTGCTGTGAGTTGGATGATCAAGACAAAAATGCTTAATGCTGTCTGATTCTCTCTGTTTAAATTGAAACTGCAGTTCTGATAAAAATTACATCATTTTTTTTACACTTTCCTGGTGTTCCCAGACTACACATTAACTGCATTTACATTCGTAACATCTTCCTTTTGTTATCTTGCAGCTGATAAGGAAACACAGCAATAAAAATACATTTGCATGTCAAGTCTAGCAATTTAACTCTTGGTTTAAACAATGGAAAGAATTTCTTCATCTAGACTTTTCGGCACCACTGCCTACTTCAAAGCGTCAACACGTTTTACTTTGGTCAGTAGACTGCACTGTTGTCACATTTATTTCCAGTTCCACATGTAACAGTATTTCTTTACATTTAAGACAACAAGCCTGTAGTTTACATTTATTTAAAAAATGACAGAATTATCTATAAAATTCTATCTGGCTAGGCTAGCAGCCTTCATCCTTCTCTACCAGTCTTCACATGTTCCTCCACTGTCTCACTTATACTGAGCACCTCTGGAGTGCATTTGATTTACTTTTCCTCTCTAAATTACCGTAAGCCATCTCCTGTAGTGAAAGCTAAAGCTTGAACTGCTTTATGCTGAACACCTGCAAAGTTCTTCCCAGCCAGTTTTTCTTTCTCCTTTTCTGGTTGATGTTCTCTTACGATCTCCAAATTTCTTCTTTGTTTACATCTAGTTGGTGGAATAACTAGTAGCTGAATTTTACCTAGATTAATTTTTCCTGGCTTTTTTAGCAATTACAGTTTTCACAGAGGGGCAGCTCTAATAAACCTTAGTGTGTATAACCATTCTGTAAGTCAACATCCTCCAATGTTAAGGTAGAACTTCCATTTAGGGAGCCCTGGTTGGATGTACTATCACATGGATATTACACCACTTCGGAAGCATGCACGGAAGCCCTTCTGTGACCCTCCACATGGGGGAGGTAATGGAAGTTTTGCATCCATTACCCTTAGAACAGCCAGTGTAAGGCACTACTCTGAATAGGTCAACAGGGATAAGGAGTGTTTGGAACTGTGGTTCCCAGTTAGGTTGCCCTGGTGAAGTATAACCACAGTGGAAACAGAAAAGTTTTGGATATGACTATGAGACTGACCACACCTAAGAGTGGAAACCACCATGGTCATTGGTGATAGTGATGCAATCTCTGGAACAGTGTCAGCCCTCAGTGTACACCTAACATGTAACTGTGCACTATATATCTGGCCCATTGCATGGTCATCATGGGCATTTACCAGTATCCTTATGGATGTATCAATGAATGCCAATGTGGCCAGAGCAGGTATGTTTGCTCCAGGTAACTAAATACCACATTGCTATACATGTAGTGCATGACATTTCACAGTCCTTGCACTGACAGCACTTCTTCAAGCATTGCCATACAATACACATATCTCTAAAATAATGTGCACAGTGGCCGTCCATGCCTTGCTCACTAACTGCAAATATGCTAATTTTGCTAAGTATGGCACACAGGTCAAGACTTTCAAGGTGGCTGCACATTGAGTAACAAGGTACAGTTTTGTACCTACCATAAATGCAGATGTTCGAGCGTCTTCACTGCTGCAGTCATTACACTTGGGTTATCCTGCCGTCAGGTGGGCCCGCATTGGCCTGAGTTCCAAAGTCTTGGTCCGGCGTCAGTTGCTGTCGCCTCTTCCCTGACGTCAGGGGTATATAAGAAGCAGCCGACGCCATTTTCTTCAGTTTTTCTTGCCCCAGATGTCAGGTGCCCCCAAAAATGGTAGGCAATACATATTGCTAATACAACATACAAATAAGGTAAAAATAAAACCTTCATAAACCAGCAAATACACCACATAGGTAGTATAGGTTAGTCCCAGATAAGAAAGAGGGGCTGGCGGGTGGGTAACCTGGACTGCAGCAGTGAAGACACTCGAACATCTACATTTATGGTAGGTACAAAACTGTACTATGTTCATCGTGTTTCACTGCTGCAGTCATTACACTTGGGTAGAATCCCAAGGCTGAGTTTGGGTGGCTGGTTCTATAGAGGATTTGGAGTGGCTATGAGGCCCTGCAGAACTGCAGTGGCAAAGCCAGCTCTGGCTCTAGAATAAAGAGGCAAATGGTAATGCTTGGAAAAGGTGTGCACTGAGCTCCAAGTTGCTACTTCCAAGATGTCTTTGGTAGGTACTTCTCTAAGAAAGGCAGTCGAAGTGGCAGTTGCCCTGGTGGAATGTGGTCTAATATTAGTAGGTACAGGTTTCCCATTTTGTGTGTAGCAGAACCGGATGCAGTGTTCTATCCACTTTGAAATGGTCTGCTTTGAAATAGCCTTTCCCTGTGATCTTGCAGCATATGATACAAACAATTGTTCAGATTTTCTGAAAGCTTATGTTTTGTCCAAGTAGAAGCGCAATTGCCTGTGTATGTCCAAGGAATGTAGAAGTCTCTCCCCTTTATTGTGGGGATTTGGATAAAATGTTGGCAAGTGGATAGATTGGTCAATAGCCACACTGGAAACCACCTTAGGCATAAAGGTAGGGTTTGTTCTTAAAGAAACCCTGTCTTGGTGGAAAATGATAAAAGGCTCCACTGCTATTAGTGCCTGCAGTTCTGAGACTCTTCGTGCTGAGGTTATTGCCAGAAGCAGAGCAGTTTTCCATGATATATATTTTAACTCTGCTGAATTGGCTGGTTCAAAAGGAGGCAAAGCGAGCTTTTCCAAAACGAAATTGAGGTCCCAAGTTGGTGTTGGTGCTCTCCGGGGCGGTCTTATGTTTTTAACCCCTCTGAGGTACTGCTTTAGTAAAGGGAGTGAAAAAATAGGAGGATCTGTGTTGTAATGAGCCGAGATGGCAGAAGCATGAATCTTAACGGATGAGAAGGATAGTCCTTTGTCCAGCATCTCAGTCAAGTATTGTAGTATCGGAGGAATGTTAGGGACCAGAGGATCAAGGTTTTGAGCATGGTTCCAGGCACAGAATCTCTTCCACTTTTCTGAATAAGATTTCCTGGTGCTAGGCCTCCTGGCCTCCAGAATGACATCCATAACAGCTTTAGAGAGAGAAGTTGTCTGTTTGGCTACTGAATCTGCCATGCAGCTAGGTTTAAGGTTTTGAGCTGACTGTGCAGTATCTGATTGTTTTGTTGAGTCAGAAGGTGTGGAATTTGAGGCAAAATCCAAGGTGGGCTCTGAGCTAAGTTCTTTAAGATTGGGTACCAATGCTGGCGTGGCCAGTCTGGAGCAATCAGAATCATCTGTGGTTTGTCTTGTCTGGCTTTTAGGAGTACCTTTGAAAGGAGAGGCAGTGGTGGGAAGGCATAAATGCTTAGGTTTTTCCAGCTGAACGAAAGAGCATCCACTTTCCATGCTTGTGTGTGATAAGTCCGTGTGCAGAATTTTTGTAGTTGGCAATTCAGTCGGGAGGCAAAGAGATCTATGTCCGGGAACCCCCATTTTTGCATTATCATGCTGAAAAACTTGTGGATTTAATTTCCACTCGTGAGGATCCATGATGTTTCTGCTTAGGTCGTCTGCCAGAGTATTTATCTTTTCTGGCAGGAATTGTGCTTGCAGATGAACTTGATAAGTTATAGCTGTGTTCCACAGGGTCATGGCTTGCCTGCATAGGGGGTAAGAATGAGTGCCCCCTTGCTTATGTACCACATCACTGTGGTGTTGTCTGTCTTTAATAATAATTGTCCTGGATGCAGAAGGTCCTTGAAAGCTGTTAGGGCATTTTGTACAGCCGACATCTCTTTTTGATTGATGTGAAGAAGCATTTGTTCTGTGGTCCATTTGCCCTGAATACATTTTCCTGCCATGTGTGCTCCCCAGGCGTAATCAGAGGTGTCTGTTGTTATAGTCTGCCTGGCCATGGGAAGAGTGAAAGGCTGACCCTTGTTGAGGTGACATGCCTGTGCCCATCATCGAAACTCTTGTTGTAGGCAGAGAATTAGAGGTATTGTTGTCTCTAAGCTGTGAGAATGTTGAGACCAAACACTTTTTAGGTACCACTGTAATTTCCTCATATGCAGTCTTGCATATGGAATTAGTAGTATGCATGATGCCATGAATCCCAAGGCCTGCAGAATTTTTCTTGCAGGGAGTTGGGACTTTGTTGCCATCAAATGAAAATACTGAGTCAGTTGTCCTTGTTTGTCTGGCGTGAGATAAGCCATCTGGGCCATTGTATTTAAGCTGGCACCCAGGAATATTATCTCTTGTGAAGGCACTAGTTTTGATTTATTTTCGTTTACTGTGTACCCTAGGCAACTTAACAATCTTTTTTACGAACGTCAGATGCTGTAGAAGAATGTCCTTGTTCTCTGCTTGAATCAGGCAGTCGTCCAGATATGGATATATTTGAATTCCTTTTTGTCTGCAAAATGCAATTACTGGTGCCAGGCACTTGGTAAAGACCCTGGGCGCAGTAGATAAGCCAAAGGGCAGTGCAGAGAATTGGTAGTGCATTGAATCAGCTATGAATCTGAGGTATCTTCTGCAATTTTGTCTGATAGGGACATGCAGGTATGCTTCTTTGAGGTCCAAATTAACAAGCCAAGCTTTCTTGCCCAACATGGGAAGGAGCTGTTGTAGTGTCAGCATCTTGAATTTCGGAATATCCAGATAAGTATTTAGAGTGGAAAAGTCCAGAATGGGTCTCCAGGCTTTGTCCTTTCTGGGTACCAGGAAGATTCTTGAGTAAAATCCTTGTCCTTTTTCCTGCTGTGGTACTTTTTGAATCGCTCTCATGTCCATGAGGGCTGTAATTTGTTTTTGTGCTTCTGCCCATTGATTTTGTGGCAGGTCTGGCATTCCTTTTAGCCTTGGAAAAGTGTGAAAGTGGAACCTGTAACCTTGAGACACAATATTCAGCAACCATTTGTCTTGGGTGATTGCTTGCCAGTTTTGTGAAAAAAGTGCTAGTTTCCCCCATAAGGGAGCTGCCAAAAGGTAAGAGTTTGGCATTGGAAGGGGGAAGGCATTGGGACCGTTTCCTGTAAGGTTGTGACTTATCCTCACCTTGTTTTGGGTTTGGAGCACCCCACTGTCGTGGTCTGTAAGAGCCTTGTGGCTGAGATCTGCCTCTTGGGCGTCTGTATCTGCCTCTTTGTGGCCTGTCTGACACTGGAAAAGACCAATTTTTTGCAGGCCAATTTCTGCTAAATCGTGGTGGCTGTACCTGTAAGAAATCCTTCACTGTTTGCATTGATTTTGCCTTACCCTCCATTTTCTTTAATACCTCTTCTGCCTTAATACCAAATAAATTATCTTGCTGCAAAGGAGCATCCAATAACTTTGCCTTAACATGATCTGGTAAACTTTGTTCTTTTAACCAAGCAGGCCTTCGAATCACAGGTCCTGTAACTGCTACTCTAGAAGAAGCTTCTAATGAGTCAAAACCACATTGCAAAGTATGCTTTCCCACTTGTTCAGCTGCATGCAATAAATCCTGCATTTCCTTATAGTCAGGTTGTTCTGCATTTGTGCTCATTTTCTGTTTTAATTGTGACAGTAAGTATTGTTGATACTTAAGCATGTGAAACTGGCAATTTAGAGCCCTCACTGCTAAAGTTGCAGAGGTGTAAACTTTCTTTCCCCATCTGTCTAATGCTCTGGAGTCCCTATCCGAGGGAACTGGGTTCTTAGCCGTGGAAGCCTTAAACCCTTTGGGACCTAGGGAAATAGTTTCTGGGTCTGCAACAGGGTTTTTATAAAGAAATTTGTGAGAGTCAGGGACTCTGTAGTATCTATCTGGTTTGACTAGAGCTGGGGGTAAAGAATTAGGGTTTAAACTAGATTCAGAGAACACATCATCCACAATGTCCAACACTGGCGGAATAGCAAGGGGCCTGTGCTGAGGCAGCAAAAGAAAGTCTCTGAGCCTTTTCTTGGATTCTGAGTAATCCTGGTCCTCCCAATGAAAATGCTTCCTCATGGTATGTAAGGTTTCCCCAAAAGAGTAATCCTCAGGAGGAGAGGCTGAAGGAATTGATTCTTCAGCATCAGAATCCTCACAGGGGGGTAAAGAATATCCCTGGTCTGAAGAGGAATCAGAATATATTGAAACCTGGTCAGAGGAATCATATTCTGTATCCTGCCTAGGCCTTTTATCAGGAGGGGGATGGGAACTCCTGATCAGAGTTATCAAGTCTTTGGCCATCTTGAGCATCTGTTTTTTAGGCATGGAGGCCTGTCCAGGTGAATGTTGTACTTGTTTCTTTGTCTTTAGTGTAGGCTTAGTCTTGGCTGAAGCTGCAATGGTAAGTTGAGTAGGCCTGAAAACACCCTCAGAAGCTGGTGCCTGCTCAGCGGCTCCGGACCCATCTGAAGGGTTAATCTCCGTTGGCCCAACACCTTGAGACTCCAGAGGCCTAGGCACCTCCACGTGGGAGTCGGTTGCGGCCTGTGGTTCTGAGGTAGCGGGTGTCAGGGGATGAAAAAGCACCTCTCTGCAAACTGGGGAACCGACGACTGGCCTAGAAGAGGCTTCGTCGTCAGTTTTGGGCCTCGGATGCCTTTCCTTATCTTTATCTTTGAGCTTTTTGTGCATTCCGGTCATCGGTTGTTCTGACGGCATTGTATAATTAAACCTTCGCCCAAAGTAATGGCGAGCAAAATCAAACCAACGTTTAATAGTGCGTTTGTTAAATCTAGCACAAAACCGACAACTAGTGACATCGTGATCTTGGCCTAGGCATGGAATACAGTAAGAATGAAAATCCTTATGAGGTATTTGCTTCCCACAAGAAATACAATTATTAACTTTTTCTGACATCGGTCTGAGGCAAGAAAAAATTTCCCCAACGGGGTACTTAGCTTTATTGAAGTCTTCGGTTCTGAAATCGAATTTGAAATCTCAGGAGTCAGCCGACCGGCACTTGCGAACTGCTTTTGCTTCGGGCACCATGCGGCAAGAAAGACTGAAGAAAATGGCATTGGCTGCTTCTTATATACCCCTGACGCACTGACGTCAGGGAAGAGCGACAGCAACCGACGCCGGACCAAGACTTTGGAACTCAGGCTGACTGCGGGCCCGCCTGACGGCAGGATAACCCAAGTGTAATGACTGCAGCAGTGAAACACGATGATCATCTTCACTCTAGCTCTCCTAATGTGAAAACAGAAATTCAACAGAGAAGGCCAGCAGACCTTTGTGTTTATGGGTACATTTTATTAACTGGTCAGTATGTGGATGCCAGGAAAAAAGAAATATAGAGCACTTGGAAAAAAACACCAGCTACAAAAAGTGAGGAAAATACACTGACTGGGGAGAGCTCTGCAGCTGTTCAGCAAAAAGCAATGCAACCCCAACCTATGGGAAGATACAAGACGACTGCACAAAGACCTGGTTAAAATAAACAACACTGATAAGAGTATATCAATGCAAACAACAAAAGGCTGGAAAAAATTAAACAATTTTTAAGCAGATATTCAAATGAGGTGATAAAACTACAAAAATCAAAGGCTGAAATGAAGAAAAGGCTGGCTGAATATGAGACTGCTCAGGAAGACTGCTAAAAAAACTAAGAGAATTAGAGGACACAGTACATAACTGGAAGGAACAGACTGCATTAATTTTATGAAAGCACAAATAAACAACTGGCCTGGTATTCCACTGCAATTAGAAGTTATGTACTCACCATAACGTTCCATCTGAGTAGGTACTTCATTTGTCTGCAACCTGTGGGTCTCGGATCCGACCTCGGATCCGACCGGCAGCTTTCCAAGCTTCAAGATCCGAGCTCCTAGCTCCTCCCCCTCTACCCACAATCCCCTGTCACCACCACACTACCTCAGATCGGTTTTGCTGTATCACCTGAAAAACCTGTAAAAAAAAAAAAAAAACAGGTTCAGATATTCTCAAGCATCATAAAGATCCTAGAAACCCGATACAGGTTAGGGGGATGGCAGGGGGGGATGGTTGCACACAAATGAAGTACCTACTCAGATGAAACGTTATGGTGAGTACATAACTTCTAAATCTGAAGTAGTTACTTCATTTGTTCTGCAACCTGTGGGACAGAGTCCCCAGCTACCTAAACAAGAAACCTGGGTGGTCTATGGGAGGATATTCCGAAGCACCGCGGAGCCAAAGGACGCCCTGCTTCTAGATATCATGTCCAGCTTATAATGAGAAATAAACGTATGAGCAGAGGACCAAGTGGCTGCTGAACATATGTCGTCCAACAGCATCCTGGACCAGAAGGCTGCAGAAGTTGCGATGGACCTTGCGGAATGTGCACGGATTTTGAATGGGGTTGTTTTGCCTGATGCCTTATAAGCCTGAGAAATATACTGACAAATCCAATTAGCTAGTGTCACTTTGGATATAGGTTTTCCCATGAATGAGGGAGCAAATGACACAAAAAGTTGATCAGCCTTATGAACATCTTTGGTCCTGTGCAGGTAAAAACGTAACTGTCTATGTACGTCTAGTGTATGCAACATGTATTCTCCCTTATTTAGAAAATTTTTGAAAAACACTGGCAGATTGATAGTCTGATTGATATTTGCCACAGATGCCACTTTTGGTAAGAAAGACGGGTTAGTCCTGAGAGACACTCTGTCATTGTGGAAAATAAGATAGGGAGGTTTCATGCACAAAGCTTGGAGCTCTGAAACCCTTTTAGCAGAAGTTATGGCTACCAAGAATGCTGTTTTCCAGGACAGAAATTTAAGGGGTACAGAAGCTGCAGGTTCAAACGGAGGTTTCGTTAAGGCTTGCAGAACCAAGGTTAAGTCCCAAGGGGGAGTCACGGATTTCACTGGTGGCTTGAGAAGGAAAACGCCACGCAAGAATGTCTTACACAATTTTGTAGATGCTAGAGATCCTAATCCATCTCCCACATGAAAATGGGATATTGCTGCCAACTGTACTTTGACCGTTGATGCACTGGCCCCTTGTTCAAAAATCATGGACAAAAAATCCAATACTGTAGGAATCGGAACAGTAAATGGGTTGAGACCTTGGCTGTTAGCCCAGATAGAAAATCGTTTCCACTTACTATTATAGATTTTCCTGGTGGACGGTTTATGAGCCGCTACCAGAATAGTTTTCACTGGTGACGAGATACCGGGAGTCCTTGCCATTAGCGGAACTGGATCAACCAAGCCGCAAGCTTGAGGTTGACCAGGTTCGGTGTTGGGCACCCCGTTGGGTGCGATATCAGATCTGGAATGGGATCCAGGATTAAAGGGGGGGAGAGACTGTGAGACCGCAGGTATGGAAACCAGATTTGACGAGGCCAGAATGGGGCTATGAGGATAATTTTGCTCCCCAACCGTGCGGCTTTCTGAATGAACTTCGCCATGAGCGGAAGCGGGGGGTAAGCATAGAGTAGACCGGGAGGCCAAGCATGAATCAGAGCGTCTCTGGGGCTCTCCCCTTCTGGGGGAAGAAATGCGAAGAACTCGCTGCATTTTGTGTTTTGGGGAGTAGCAAAGAGATCGCAGCGAGGCCAACCCCACTTGCGGAAAATTTCCTTCGCAATTTTCAGATTGAGAGACCACTCGTAAGGACTGAGAATTACTCGACTCAATTTGTCCGCCAGAATGTTGGATCATCCCGGAATGTGCGTTGCTATCAGAAAGCGGTTGGTGGATATCGCCCATTCCCAAACTCTCATGGCTTCTTGACAAAGAGGGTAGGATCTGGTTCCGCCTTGTTTGTTTATATACCAGACCACTGACATATTGTCCGTCTGTATTGCACTCGTTCCTAGAGTTAGAAGGTCTTGGAGAGCCTGCAACGCTAAAAGCACCGCCCTCATCTCCAGAACATTTATGTGCAAAGCGGTCTCCGACGAGGTCCACGTACCTTGGACGTTTCTGCCCAAACAATGCCCCCCCCACCCTAGGCGAGAAGCATCCGTGGTTAACGTGACCTGGGGGGGGTCACAAAGGGTCTCCCTTGCCTGAGTTCTGGGGAGTGAAGCCACCACAGGAGGGATTCCGTGCAAACTCTGCTCAGGGGGATAGGAGTGTTCAATGGGTGGAGTAACAGTGACCATTGAACTTGGAGTGTTCACTGTAATATACGCATCCTTAGGCGAGCATGGAGACAGAGGCCGATAGCCGCTGCCATTGAGCCTAGTGCCCTCAGGACTAACTCCGCCGGCGGAGCCTTGGTGCGAAGAGGAGCCAAAACTTGGAGTGAGAGGCTGGACAGCCTGTCCGAGGTCAAGAAGGCCCAAGTAGATCGGGAATCTAGCCTGGCTCCTATGAAATCTAATGCTTGCACAGGATGAAGAAAAGACTTCGGTATGCTGACTGAGATGCCCAAGCTGTCGGCAAGAGACAGCACATAGTCTCTCGCGATACAAAGTTGATGCCTGTTGGTTGCTGTGAGGAGCCAGTCGTCTAGGTACGGAAAGACCCTTATGCCCTGAAGCCTCAGGTGGGCCGCAACCACTGCCATGACTTTGGTGAACACCCTGGGGGCTGAGGTGAGTCCGAACGGAAGGACCCTGAACTGGTAATGACTGGCCCCTAGCTGGAAGCGGAGGAACCTCCTGGACCGTCTGTCCATTAGAATGTGGTAGTACGCGTCCTTGAGGTCTATAGAGCACATCCAGTCGTTCTCCTGCATTAAGGGGAGAATAGATTGTAGAGTGACCATCCGGAATTTTTCTTTGGGAACAAACATGTACAGGGCGGACAAGTCTAGAATGGGCCTGAGGTCCCCCGCCTTTTTTGGCACTAAAAAGAACCTTGAGTAGTAGCCCAATCCGGATTGGTCTGGGGGGACCCGCTGGATGGCTCTTTTTTCTAACAAATTTGAAATCTCTACGGTCGCCGCCTCTCTTTGATTGGGTGGGACATCGGGGAGGCGACCACCTGAGGGAGTAAGAAATAGGAAGGGAATTTTGTAGCCTCTGGATATAATTCGGAGCACCCATCGATCATTCGTGATGGACTCCCACATTGACAGGTGCTTCGTTAAACGCCCCCCCGACTGTCTCCAGAGCAGGACAGTCGGGTAAGCCCTCAGGGCTGTTGCGCGGGTCTCTCGGAAAAGGGCTCCCTAGACCCGAAGTTACGCGGTCCCCCTCTGCCTCTGGGCCGGCGTCCACCCTGCCCTCCTCTGCCTCTGGAGGGCGTGGAGTCCGAAGCTGGATAGGATTGCTGAGACTTGCGGAACCACAGCTTCTTTTGCCCCCTCTGATTCCTTGAGAAGGAACGTTGGGGGCTCGAGAAGCAGACTCCGATGGCAGACAGCGTCTTCCCGTCCTTCTCGCTTTGGACTAGTGTATCGCGTATGGTCTTGCCAAAAAGCGAAGAACCGTCAAAGGGTGCGTTCGCGAAGGACGCCTTGAAAGGTTCCGTGAAATTACAAAGACGGAGCCAGGCGTGACATCTCAAGACAACACCTGCTCCGCTGGCCCTTGCGGCTCCCTCCGTAGCATAAGACAGTAGCTGCATGGACGTATTTGAAATGGACTTGAGAGTGGCCATGCGTGTCGAGAACACGGTTTTGTCCTCGACCGACATGGACTCAGGAGGAGCTGCAGTGTATTCCTTGATCAAATCCCGTTGCAGCCTGATGATATGCACCATATAATTCAGCGCCCTCACGGAGAAGGTTGCTGAAGCAAAGGTCCGCTTGCCTATACGGTCCAGTGCCCGGGACTCCTTGTCCGGCGGGTGTACCGTGGAGCTCTCCTGGGAGAGTTCTCTTTTAGTGGCAGCAGCCACCAACATGGCATCAACTGGAGACCCTTTGGCCCAAACCTGCCTGTCTGAAGGGGGGCTAAGGATTTTATCCGGACGACGTGGGATAGGCTCCACGGTGTCGGGTTCCTGCCAAGCCCTGGTAGTCAGGAGATCTACCAGGGGATCTGCCGGTGGGGACACCCAGGAGGTAGATGGGCCCGCTTCAAACGCCTCCAGAAATACGGACTCATCCGAGGAAGGTTTTTGGGCAGACCACCCCCCCCTAATACGCAACATTTCCATGATGTCTCCAAAGGAGACATCCTCGGGGGGTGACCGTGGGGAACCTTCCCTTTCCTTTAAGTCCGTATCTGTGGTGATGGACTCGGGGGAGTCCATGTGCCTCCTTTTACACGTCCGTTTACGAGGCACCTCCTCTGTGGGACTATCAGAAGAGGGCTCGTCAACGGCCTCTTGTTCCTCCGAGGGACCAACTGGAGGGTCTGAGCAGGCTGTCCCGATGGAAGGATGATGAAAGTTAGGCCCGTATGCAGTGGGGGGGGGGGGGCGCGGAGGGATCCAAAGCCCGAGTCGGGGACCTGGAAGACCTCGACAGTACCCTCTCCACTACCTCGAACGCCAAGGGAGAACTACTCTCTTCCGGCCCCGAAAGCAGTCTCCTCGGCTCCGAGATAGGGATCGGGGTCGGAGCCGAAGTCATCGGATCCGAAAGAGAGGTGCTCTCCGACATAGGCGGCGCCGAAGAGATGCACCCGCTCCCACGGATCCGACACCCAGCCCACGGCCCCGAGAGCTCGGATCCGAGATACTCGAGGGTATGGTTGGCGTCGAGAAGGCTTGGGCCACCGGCACCGACAAAACCCCGGCTCCGAAAGGGCCTGGATCCGAAGACTCCAAAACCCGGATCCGGGTTGAAGAAGGAGAAACCGGGGCAAATATTGAAGCTGCACTCCCCCCCTGTGGAGGGGGGGGCAGGAGCACCCCCATCTGCATTTGGGTCTGCAAAAATAGACGCATCATCCTATCCATGTCGGCGTCGGAGAGAGACCTAGTAAATCTAGAGGAGGTCGTAGAGGTGGGTCTGGAGGGCCACCTCGACGACCTCGGGGGTGATAGGACCTCCTCCTCCGGCTCCGGTGAGAAGGAAGGAGATCGGAGCCGAGAAGGAGAAGGTCTGGACACCCTCGGAGGTGATTTAACAATTTTTTGAAGGTGGAGCCGAGGGATGAGGCTCGGCTCGCCTCTTGTGTCTGTGCTTCTCCCTGTGCTTATCCCTAGAAGGAGAAGACTGAACTTCCTTCGTACTGAAGGCAGTAGTGGGAGGTTGAGTCCCAGCCTGAGTCGAGGGAATCAAGGGTGTCGAAACTACCTGGGTAGCCTGCACCTTGGAGGGAGAGGAGGAAGAGGCCTCCTCCGGGGGAAGCAATCCCGCCAGAATAAGCCTGTTCCTTCTGTCCCTCACAGCCCGGGGGTTGAAGGCTGCACAAACCTGGCAGTCTGAAGACAAATGGACAACCCCCAGGCATATAACGCACTGAGTGTGGCCATCAGCTGGGGAAAGCTTATGGCTACACCCAGTGCACTTTGAAAAAATAGCTTTATGGCCTTCGGCCATTTTGCTGACACACACACTCACACGCCCAAACACCTAGGGGAAGGGTTTGAAAAAAGAAAACGCAATCCCGAAAACAAAAAAGGGCAGAGAAACTCTCACAATACTCTCCTTTTTAAGTTTTAAAGTTTTTTGAAAAATTTCTGAAAGAAGATTATTCACTTCCCTGTCTAAGCTCAGGAGCTCTTCACAAGATGCTTGTTATTCAAGCCGCGGCAAAAACGATCTGAGGTAGTGTGGTGGTGACAGGGGATTGTGGGTAGAAGGGAGGAGCTAGGAGCTTGGATCTTGAAGCTTGGAAAGCTGCCGGTCGGATCCGAGACCCACAGGTTGCAGAACAAATTAAGTAACTACTTCAGATCAGTTGTTAGCTGAAAGGGCACATTGTGTGCATGCTCCAAACCTATGAGAAAGCAACCTACACCTTTAATAGTGAAGATGCAATCTTACCAGCAGGAGTTGAGTCTGACAAAAATGTGGCAGAAGGAAAAATAGTAAAAGTGGGAGACAGCAGAGTGTAACAAAACCAGTAACTTCATGTGGGATTACAATGCAATAATTATATTTGTTAAATATGACAGAAGAAATTTGTCAGAATTTGTTGGACTTGTGGGAGACTCTAAAGTATATGCCCTACTTCATGTCATTATTGTTCAGAAAAATGTTTTGGGGAGGGGAAGATAGGGGACAAAGTTAACTGTGAGTAAAGAAAACATTTTTTCTTACTAGTACTATTTTTGTGGTGTATGGTTTTCTTTGCATGCTATAAAGTTTTCTCATTATGTTTAAGTGTAATGGGGACTATAAATAGGTGCTGCTGTTCTTTTTTCTTCCCTTTCTTTCTCCCTTCTCTCTGTTTTATTGTTCAGTTTTAAGAAATGTAGCCACTGCAATGTAAAATGAACCTGGTTAACAGGGTATGACAAAAGAAAAAAAAGTAATGTGCTTTTTCTCATTCTTGCATGGAAGGAATGACTGGAATAAGGCCTTAGAAAGATTAAGTAACAAGTTTTAAGAAAAAGCAAGTAAATGAAAAAGAATATTGCATATGCTGAGGCTTTTTTCTAGCAAAATAATATATTTTAGTAGCATTCTATATTTGGCTCTCGTCTCCATGGAAACAATCTGATAAAGAGAAACTGACTATCTGGTTCTCAAGTCTTCATGGAGACAATCTGACAACTGGCTGGTTCTCATGTCTCCATGGAGGCAATCTGATAATGAGAAATGGGTTAGTCTGATGGAGAGTGATTATCTGGGGAAACAGAAAAGAGAAAGTAGCTAGGAGATAATGTTCTCTGAAAGCATTCGGGGGTTTTCCAAGCTGAGAGAGCTATAAAACAAGACAAAACCAGTTAGCACTTAGATGCAGAGGCTGCATCATGTGTCTTGGCATAGATAACCTTTCTTTTAGGTTAACTCAAGTCTGTAAGTGTGGCTATCAGTTTGTAACATTTGTTCCTACTACGAGGGTAAAACTTCAATATTTGCAGATGTACATAGTTGTGTGTTAGTATTAAATTAATAGGTTTTAGGGGGTATTGAGGTTTTCCTTTTTTTTGAGGGCTTTCAATAAAACAAAAAGTTTTTTTTACATGTGACATAGGCTCAAAAGGATATGACAAGAAACAACCATATAAAAGTTCAACCTGCCAAACAGTGTATGCATGTAACACAAAGGATGGAACCAGACATTTAACAAAAAGGTGTTATACATAAAAGGTGGGAATACTACATTTTTAAGACAGTGATGCTTTCTGTAATGTCTTTAAATGTTAATGGCCTCACAGGTAAATACAAAAAGAAAGACAGTCAACTATATACAAAATGTAGAGTGCAAATAGCTATGTTACAGGAGACATACTTGGAAAAAAACTGAACATGTAAATTTGATAAAGGATGGTTATTCAGCAGAATGACTAGGACAAATGAAAACAGGAGTACTTATATTAATTGCAAGAGGAGCTCCAACGGTGATAGAAAAGGATAAAAAAGATAATACTGGTAGATCTGTAGTGCTAAGGGGCTATTGACAAGGGAGGAGGATTACACTGACATGTATTTATATTCCACCTAAAACTGCTATAATGGAGCTTAGGAAAATGTTGGAGCTTAGGAAAATGTTGGGAGAAATAATCAGTTTTCAGAAAGGAATATTACTTATAGGTGGGGACTGGAATTTGATCTGCAGCAGTGAATATGTGTCTGGGAGGCCCAGAAGGGAAAGTATAGCAAAGGAGGGTAGATGTCTGAAGAAATGTAAGAAAATATTTGGTATGGACAATGTGAATTCAGTAATAGGAGTTCAGAGTGAATTTACATATTATTCCTCAAGATATGAAAACTGGGCTAGACTAGACAGAATATACATTTCACAGGAACATGTGCATTTAATTGAATGTCTTGATATACACCCAATAACTATTTCAGAACATGCACCAATAATAACTAAAATAAAAACACTGGTTAATGAAATACAAAGAGACACTGGCACTTTCCAACCTATCTGTTGAAAAGAGAGGAATTTAAGGAATGGGTAGTGGAGATGATTCAGGAGATATTCAAGAGGATTCAAATTACTTCGGAAAATATAGCTAGGGAGTGGGATAAAATTAAGGTGGCATTTAAAAATAGGGTGGAAATAAAAAGAAAGGGAGCTATGGTTAAGAAGCAACAAGAATTATTTAGAGGGACTGACAAATGTTAAAGTATTGCAGAAGAGGGAGAATCTAACAGAAGAAGATCAACTTCAGAATGCTAAGCAGAAAATAAGGGATTACCTTGATAATATACACAAGTTTAAAAAAGACTGCTGTTAAGCAACTGTTTTTTGATAATAACAATACAGCACAAAAACGTTTAGCATGACGACTCAGGCAACTGAAAGTAGAAAGGGGTGCAGTCAAGCTTAGGGAGCCTATAACAAGGAAGGTAACAGGAGATCCTGTACAGATATTAAAAATTTTCGGAAATTCTATGAAAGTCTGTATAAAGCAGAGAAATATGGAAATCAAGAAAAGATAAAAATGGAAATGTTTATGGAAGAATTAGATATGCCAAGGTTAGAAGTAGAAGAGGCTCAGTTACTAATAGTTAGGACAGAAGGAGAGGAGATAAAAACTATGATGTATAACCAATCTACAGGAAAGTTCCCAGGAATAGATGGTATTCCTGTGTTAGTTTGGAAGCTAGGAGGGAAAAAACTGACAAAGATCTGGAAGGGATTTTAAGAGAAGTACCAACATCCTGGAAGAAAGCAGTGATAGCTGCAATACCTAAAGAGGGTAAAGGTCCATCAGGTCCAGCTTCATACAGGTCCACTTAAATAGTAAATCAATATTATAAAGTGCTCATGTCTATAATGGCTAAAAGAATGGCAAAAGTAATGCCAAAATTGACATATATGGATCAATGTGGTTTTGTGGAGGGGAGACAAACATTTAACAACATTAACAGAACACTGATGATCCAGAGGAAAGCAGAACGTAAGAAGATGCAATTGTTGTTGTTGGGTCTTGATGCAGAGAAAGTATTTGACAGAGTAAGCTGGGACTTTATGAGCAGGGCAGTGAAAGCATTTGCATTTCCTGAAAAAAATATATGGTTGCTTATGCGGGATCGAAGGCAAAAACTGAAGGGGTGGGGTCCTCGCGGATAATTTCTGCTTGAGCAGAGGAACCAGGCAGGGTTGTCCTCTTTCCCCTTTGTTATTTGCAATATATTTAGAACCACTGGCAAAGAAAATAAGGGACTCAGAAATTCAAGGATAAACGTAATTGGTATGGTAATCAAGAAAAACTGGCTCTATTTGCATATGATAATTTATACTTGATAAAACCAGAAAGAGACATTACAGTGTCATGGAACATTTTGAGACAGTTTCAAATCTTTTCAGGATACAAAATTAATGAAGCTAAAACAAAGGCAACAGCAGTAAATTACGTACTCACATATGAATTGGCTCAGCAATATCCATATTTATGGGGACATGATAAAATTAAGTATTTTAGGAGTATGGATTAAAAATTATTTTGGTGCGGCAGCTAAAGATATGTGGTAAGAGACTAAACAAAAGATAATACAAAAACTAAGAAACGGAGGCTTTGTTATATGAATATGGATAGTAAGATACAAACAGTTAAAATGCTTTTAGTCCCATTAGTCTTATACACAGGACAGGCATATTTTTGTCAACCAGAGGAAAAGTTGTGGATAGCAATTAATAAAAAGCTGAAAGACTTTATCTGGTAGCGGAAGATAGCAAGAGTCAAGTGGGATAAGCTGTGTGATGCCCCTGCACTGGCCCAGTAATCAAGGAGCCTCAATCCTCACATCTGGCATCAGTTAGGGGACGTACACACTGGGAGGATGACAAGTGCACACACAGTAAAGTACAATTTCCCTTAAGAGCACACAGAAACCACAGTCAATCTGGGCTGGTTTTTCCCAGATCCCCAGTAAGACTCCACCACCGGCACAGCTACAGGGTTGAGATCTCAGCCGAGTGGCCAGGTTAAGACCTCTAGCACCCTCTCTGTCCAACCAGTGCTTTGCATCCCCACCCAAGTAGCTGACACACGCACACTTCAAAATTTGATTGATATACAAATACACACACCTGGGAAAGACTGGAAGAGGTTTACTAGCCATACCCCCTTTTGCCCAGACAATAAGGTACTTATTACTGACACCAGCCAGCTCTTTTATCAGGTACTTTAAGGCCCTTGGCAAAGGGTGTTCAATCTTACTGTGTAATGTTACTATAAATCCAAATGGTAGTTTTGACCAAGATTTGCAAGGTTATTTAGGAGTGGCCTGTACAGTGTCACCAAATACATATGCCAGTAATCTAAGAGCTTAAATATGTCTCACAAATATCAGCCACAAAGATACGTTTAAACATATTTAATAATAAATAATCAAAGAACAAGACAATACTCCGTAACCCAACACAGTGACTCCGGAGTTCAAGATCACAGGAAATATTTTAAAACATTGCAGGACAGTCTCAAATAAATACAGACAAGATCTAAACTAATTGTTACACTATCATTAACTATATCTAAAAGAGATACCATGCCCTGAATCTTATTTACAGACAAGTGCAAATGTGATGATGAGTGGATGTTTCCAGGTCTAAGACAAAATACAAAATGCACAGTCTCTCTCTCTCTAACAGAGTTCTTAAATCAATATCAAATATTACTGATGGGTTAGCTTGGATTAATTCACTTTTTGTCACCTAACTTTAGTTTCCAAGATAAACCAGAAACTTAATAAAATTTAACACCTCTGTGTGAGAAATGCACATCTCTCAGAACTGTGCAGCTGCTAGGAAGTCATGAAGCAATAAAACACTTTTTACATTTTAAACCTAGTAACTACTTCTCTCCAAGGCAACAGAAAATACTTCTAGCTCTAGACATCCTGTCTCCTTGCTGCAATGAAACTAACTTTTATAGTAAATCGTAAAGCACTTAATTTCAACTTATTTTCTTGATGTTCTGTAAGTTAATCTTCTATGTTCCAGCAAGGTATGCTGCAGTTACATTCTTGAAGCTCAGGACATAACATACAGTTCTATATAAATCATATCAATATTCACAAATGACATAGAATTATTTACAAAATTCCAGACAGCTGGGCTGGCAGTATCACAAGCTGAATATTTCAGCAGAACAGGGCAGATTGGGATCACCCAATCTGAAGGGGTAATTCAGAGATACACAGTTAAGGCTCCTATACCAGGGGTCTGCAACCTTCACTATCAAAAGAGCTATTTTTGGCCCATCTCCTACCAAATAAAATTCATCAGGAGCCACAAAACCTATTTGACCCCTAAAATGAAGATAACAGCATATTAAGTTTTATATATAATTATTATAATTATAAAAGAAAGTATAGTTGTGTACACTTACCTTAAATGTAGATGTTCGAGTGCATTCACTGTTGCAGTCATCACATTTGGGTTATCTGCTTGCAATAGCCCTCAGTCGGCCTGATTATCAAAGTCTTGGTTCTTGCGTCAGTCGCTGTCTCATCTTCCATGACGTCAGGTAGTCAGGGGTATAAAGAATGCAGCCGATGCCATTACATCAGTTTTTTCCTTCCCCAGATGTCAGGTGCCCCCATAATAGGAAGCAATTATATATACAAGGTTACATCTCCAACAAAAAAGCAAATGCATCAAAAAGCTTTAAGCATAATAAGCAAGAATAGAGGTATAGCCAATAGACGTCAGGGGACTGGAGGGAGGGTAACTAGGACTGCAAAAGTGAATACACTCGAACATCTACATTTATGGTAAGTGTCCACAGCTGTACTATGTTCTTCATGTTTCACTGTTGCAGTCATCACATATGGGTAGATTCACAAAGCTAAGAATGGGAGGAGGAAATTAGACAGCATTAGGACCAGCTATAAGGCCCTGCAAGACTGCAGTGGCAAAGCTAACCCTGGATTTAGAGAAAATTGGCAAATGGTAATGCTTGGTGAAGGTATGTACAGAACTCCAGGTAGCAGCTTCTAGGATGTCCCTGGTAGGCACACCTCTGAGAAAGGCTGTAGAGGTAGATGCAGCCCTGGTTGAATGTAGTCTAATCCCCTGTAGGGTAGGTTTTCCATGGTGCTTATAGTAGAAATGAATGCAATGGCCTATCCACTTAGAAATGGTTTGCTTTGAAATGGCCTTCCCCTCTGCCCCTGCAGCAAATGCAGCCAGCAGCTGTTCAGATTTCCTGAGAGGTTTAGTCCTGTCCAAATAAAATCTAAGTTGTCTGTGCACATCTAAGGAGTGCAGTATTCGTCCCCCTTTGTTCTCCTTCGTTCTGTGGATTAGAAAAGAAGGTTGGCAAATTAATGGACTGATTAAGGGCCACACTGGATACCACCTTAGACATGAAGGAGGGATTGGTCCTGAGGGACACCCTGTCCGCATAAAAAATGATGAAAGGCTCCACTGCCATGAGGGCCTGTAATTCAGATATCCTTCTTGCTGAAGTGATGGCTAAAAGGAAGGCTGTTTTCCAAGAAAGGAATTTCAACTCTGCATTTGCAGCTGGCTCAAAAGGAGGTAGAGTGAGTTTTTCCAATACAAAGTTAAGGTCCCAGGCTGGAGTAGGAGCTCTCCTGGGTGGTCTTAAGTTTTTGGCTCCTCTGAGGAACTGCTGCAGCAGTGGATGAGAGAAGAGGGATGGTTCTGTGTTGTAATGAGCTGAAATGGCCGAGGCATGAATTTTGATGGAGGAAAAGATATGGCCCTTGTGAAGCATCTCAGTTAAGTATTGAAGAATCTGAGGTAAATTGGGCACTGCTGTGCCATCCCCTGAGTTTGGTTCCAGAAACAGAATCTTTTCCATTTTTCAGCATAGGATTTTCTAGAACTAGGCCTCCTTGCCTCCAGAATGACATCCATCACTTGCTTACTGAGGGATGGTAACTGAGAGATCAGGTAATTTGCCAGGCTGCCAGGTTCAGGGTTTGAAGCTGTGAGTACAGAATCTGGCCCTCCTGCTGGGACAGTAGGGCAGGGGTCTGAGGCAGGTGCCATGGTGCCAGCAGTGACACAGTGCACAAAAGGGGGTACCAGTGTTGGCTTGGCCAGTCTGGTGCAATCAGTATTGTCCTTGGTTTGTCCGGTTTGATCTTTAGCAGTACCTTGGAGAGGAGAGACAGAGGGGGGAAAGGCATAAACTGATAGGTTTTTCCAGATAAAGTACAGGGCATCCACTTTCCAAGCTTCTCTGTGGGGAGCCCTTGTGCAGAATTTTTCCAATTGGTAGTTCTGGGGAGAGGCAAACAGGTCTATATCTGGGCTCCCCCATTTATTTCTCAACATGTTGAATATCTTTGGTTCCAGTTTCCACTCATGTGGGTCCATGAGATTTCTGCTTAGTTCATCTGCCAATGTATTTAGCTTTCCTGGCAGGAATTGAGCCTGTAGGTGCACTTGGTAGCTTAAGGCTGTGTTCCACACAGTCATGTCTAGTCTGCAGAGAGGGTATGAGTGGGTTCCCCCCTGCTTGTTTATGTACCACATAACAGTGGTACTGTCCGTATTTACCATTAATTGATCTGGAAGAATGTAGTCCTTGAAGGCTGTCAGAGCATTCTGTACAGCCAACATTTCTTTTTGATTGATACGCAGGTGCATTTGAATTGGGTTCCATTTGCCCTGAATGCACTTCCCTGCCAAGTGAGCCCCCC
The DNA here is from genome assembly GCF_019279795.1 of Protopterus annectens. Lineage (NCBI taxonomy): Eukaryota > Metazoa > Chordata > Ceratodontiformes > Protopteridae > Protopterus > Protopterus annectens. The sequence goes on from NC_056728.1 coordinate 595,032,595, forward strand.
ATGCATAGTCTGATGCATCTGTTAGGGTTTGGGTGGCAGGGGGTAGAGTGAATGGCAGTACCTTGTTTTGGTGGCAGGCCTCTGCCCACCAAAGGAACTCTATCTGTAGACAAAGTATGATAGGAATCATTGCTTCTAGATCCTGAGAATGTTGACACCATAGGCTTTTTAGATACCATTGTGGTTTTCTCATATGCAGTCTTGCATATGGAATTAGGAGAATGCAGGAGGCCATGAACCCCAGAGGCTTGCAGTATTTTCCTTGCAGATAGCTGGGACTTTGTGGCCAGTACTTTGAAGTAGACTGTCAAATGAACTTGCTTCTCTGGCGTAAGGAAAGCCATCTGGGAAGTTGTATTCAAGCTTGCTCCCAGGAATACAATTTGTTGGCAGGGTACAAGATGTGATTTCTTTTAGTTTAGGGGGTGCCCCAGAGAAGTTAGCAATTTTTGTATAAACGCAGGATGATTCAATAGTATGTCCTGGCTTTCTGCCTGAATTACACAATCGTCCAGGTATGGATATATTTGGATATTTCTTTGCCTGCAAAATGCAATGACTAGAGCTAGGCACTTTGTGAATACCCTGGGTGCAGTAGATAAGCCAAAGGGCAGTGCAGAGAACTGATAGTGCATGTAGGCTGCTTTGAAGCGTAGGTATCTTTCTGCAAGATTCACTGATTGGGATGTGCAGGTAGGCTTCCTTTAAATCCAGTGTTGCCAACTAGGCATCCTTACCTAGCATAGGAAGCAGCTGGTGAAGAGTTAGCATCTTGAATTTTGGGATCTCCAGGAATGTGTTTAGGACAGAGAGGTCCAGGATAGGACGCTAATAGTTGTATTTTCTGGGCACCAGGAAAAGCCTTGAGTAGAAACATTGTCCCCTTTCCTCTTCTGGAACAGGTTGAATAGCCATGATGCTTAAGAGAGACAGAATTTGCTTTTGAGCCTCTGCCCACTGATTTGGGGGTAGATCTGGCCAACCGTTTGGGGTTGGTAAGGAGTGAAAGTGGAATCTGTATCCTTGGGAAACTATATTTAAAACCCATTTGTCCTGGGTAATGAGTTCCAATTTTTTTGACTGCAGGGCAATATTTCTCCCTAAAGGAACAGTCAGTTGTGCAGGGCATGGAAGATTTAAAGTTAAATCATTGAGACAGTTTACCATAGGGGGTAGTCTTACCACTCCCTGCTTTGGAAGTCCTGTGAGCACCTTGGGACTGATGCCTGGGTGTTCTGCTGGTTCTGGGTTTGGACTGGGAAGGCCTGGTAGAGGCAGGAAAGGACCAAATTTTAGAGGGCCAATGCCTACTACATCTGTGAGGCTGTACTTGCAGGAAATCTTTAACAGTTTGCATATATTTAGTTTTTTCTTCCATCTTTTAAAGCACTTCTTCTGCTTTGTTGCCAAACAGGCAGTCTTGCTTTAAGGGAGTATCCAGCAATTTAGCTTTAACATGATCTGGCAAAGATCGCTCCTTAAGCCAAGCATACCTTCTAAGTACAGACCCAGTGACTGCAGCCCTGTAAGATGCCTCTAGTGAATCAAAACCACATTGCAAAGTATGTTTTCCAACTCGTTTAGCAGAATGCATTAAATCCTGTAAATCTTTATTTTCAGCACAGTCAGGAATCAACATCATTTTCTGTTTAAGCAATCCAATAATATGCTGGTGATTCTTTAACATATGAAACTGGCAGTTTAAGGCCCGAATGGCCAAGATTGCAGAAGTACCCCATCTATCCAGCGCCCTGGAATCTCTATCAGAGGGGGTAGGATTTTTGGCAGTAGTAGCCTTAATGCCCTTGGGTCCATGTGAAATGGTCTCAGGATCCGCAGTAGGATTTTTAAAAAGGAACTTGTGAGAGTCAGGAACCCTGTAATATCTATCAGGTTTTCTGGGAGCAGGAGGTAAAGGGTCAGGTGCCAAGCTAGATTCTGAAAAGACATCAACAATGTCCAGTACAGGGGGAATAGCTAAAGGCCTGTGTTGGGGCAGAAGTAAGAAATCCCTAAGCCTCTTTTTAGAGTCATAGTAATACTGGCTTTCCTAGTGAAAATGTTGGGTCTATATTAGATCATCAAAGCGTTAATAATTCGAATGGTCTAATATCGACCTGAAAACAGCGAACATTGAAAATAGCAAAGTTGCAGATAACCGCATTTTCGCCTAGGGAAAGAATTTGGTTGTCTGTTTCTGTGGCTTCGCTATTTTCAGCACTGTGGTGGAGAGTTATGGGTTGGGTTCAGGTAAGTGTGCGATTGTGTGGACGTTAAGATTAGGGCGGGGTATGTGAGTTAGGGTTAGGGCTCAGGTGAGGTGAGTGTGCGATAGTGATAGACTTTAGGGTTAGGGCAGGGTATGTGAGTTAGGGTTAGGGTGCGGGTGAGGTGAGTGTGCAATAGTGACAGACCTTAGGGTTAGGTTTGGGTTAAGGATAGTGGATAGATAGTACTGTATGTATAGTTTAGTGTAGGGTTAGATGTAGGATTTTAAGTGTAGCTGTGGGGATTGCTGTTTTTTTGGTGTGCTTGTGTTGTGTGTGTGTTTCTCGGAACAGTGAATTTTTTCCCTGGGAAAAAATTCACTGTTCTGAGCTTTCGATGTTTGTAGATTTCATGGTTAGAAGTTCGAGGTTGTGGTATTCGATGACGAGCTGTTTCGTTGAACTGATATAGACCCAAAATGATCCCTAAGAGTATGCAAGGTTTCACCAAAAGAGAAAACCTCTGGCGGGGAAGCAGAGGGAATAGAGTCCTCTGCATCAGAATCCTCATAGGTAGATAAGGGTAAATCCTGGTAATCAGAGGAAACAGAAATTTCAGAGTCCTGATCAGAAGAATCATAAAGAAACTCAGTCCTAGGTCTCAGAGGGGGAAGGGTGGCTTCCTCTGGTTAGAGTAATAAGGTCTTGAGCCATTCTTATTTGTTTTTTAGGCATAGAGGCCCGACCATGCAGTCTGGGCGTAGGTTTTCTAGACATGGATTGAGTTTTAGGCCTTGAAAAAGAAGATGGCGTCGGTTTAATATGCAAGTCATTAGGCCTGAATACACCCTCAGAAGCCGCTGCCTGCACAGCGGCTCCGGACCCATCCAAGGTAAAGACATCCGCAAGTTCCACAGTTGAAGCATCTCGCGGCATACTGGACTCTGAATGGGTCTCAGTAGAGGCCTGCGAATCTGAAGTAGCAGGTATCAGGGGCTGCGAACGCGCCTCACTGAGTACCGGTGAACTGGCGACTAACTTAGGAGAAGCGTCGTCGGCAGCTTTGGAGCTATGCCGTCTGTCTCTGTCTTTATCTTTGCATTTTTTCAGAATGTCAGTAGTCGGGTGGCTTAATGAAGCCATATCTGGATAATTGAACCGAGTACCAAAATATTTAGAAGCGTAAATAAACTGACGACGAATAGTTTGTTGTTTAAATAAGGCACAAAACCAACAGCAAGATGCATCATGGTCAGGGCCTAAGCAAGGAATGCAGTACGAATGAAAATCTTTATGAGGTATTAGCTTTCCACAAGAAATACAATTATTAACTTTTACTGACATCGGTTTAGAACAAGAAAAAGTTTCCCCAACTGGGTACTTAGCTTAGTTGAAAACTTTGGTTCTGAAACTCGAAAATGAAATTTTCAGGAGTCTGCTGACCAGCACTTGTGAACTGCTTCTGCTTCGGGCACCGCACAGCAAGAAAGACTGATGTAATGGCGCCGGCTGCATGCTTTATACCCATGACTACCTGACGTCATGGAAGATGAGACAGCAACTGACGCAGGACCCAAGACTTTGATAATCAGGCTGACTGAGGGCTACTGCAAGCAGATAAACCAAATGTGATGACTGCAACAGTGAAACACGAAGAACATCTTAGTTTATAACAGCAATATTTAAAATCCGTCCCTTTGTTGGGATTGCTTGATCGCTCTCTGTGCGTGTGTGTGTGTGATATCGCTCAACATCTAAGAACAAGAAATTTGGATAAAGCCGTAAATAATGGGGCAGAAAGGCCCAAAAATAGGGACACTTTTTAAATACTGCTCTTACAAACTTAGAAAGTTGATAGAATAACAGATTTTGCATTAGCATGAATTTTCTGAAGGGTATGAAGTCAAACTCAAATGTCTTATTTTTTTTTCTGACTTCCACCCTCAATGATTTGCCAGAAAACCACAATTTTATGAGAAACAGACCAAACATGAGGCAAAAGTCAGGACATTCTGTGAAAGTCTGCACAACTGAGGTGTGTGTGTGTGTGTGTGTGTGTGTGTGTGTGTGTGTGTGTGTGTGTGTGTGTGTGTGTGTGTGTGTGTGTAAAATGCATGTTAACTGAAACAATGTTACTCTAGCAAGTTTATAAGAGCAATATTTAAAGTCCGTTCCTATTTTTGTTCCTTTGTTCCCCGTTATTTGTGGCTCTGTTCAGATTTCTTGTGGTAAGACTATGAGAGGTATGGAAACCTTACAGGGGATGCTGCTGCCGCCAAGGGATCTTTCGATTGCTCTCAGTGTGTGTGGAATGCATGGCAACAGAAATGGAGTTATTCTAGTAAGTTTATAAGAGCAATATTTAAAATCCATCACTCAACCACTGTGTGTGTGTGTGTGTGTGTGTGTGTGTGTGTGTGTGTGTGTGTGTGTGTGTGTGTGTGTGTGTGTGTGTGTGTGTGTTGTGCGGGAGAGTGGCTATTATTTTTCAAAGCTACAGGGAGCCACTGCAGAGGGGTGGAAGAGCCACATGCGGCTCTAGAGCAGAAGGTTGCAGACTCTTGTCCTATACATAGCACAAGCAAAAAATGTTAAATCAAAGTGGAAAGGGATGATGATGACACAAAGGGAAGCTCAAGAAACAAGCACAGACTGGGATTTTGGATGGAGGCCTATAAGGAGAACAAAAATCATACAGAATATTATATCTATAAAGTAGCACAAAGTATCCTAAGAACTAACCCAACACAAGAATGAAGAAAGGAGATTCTACCAATAGGGATGACTACAATTAGGAATGTAGACAATAGGCAAGAGGGGACTGAAATTTCTTGGAGAAAACTGACAAAGGAGGCAAGGTATTGGGATCAAATAACTAGAGATGGAAAGATGATGCAATGGGAAGATGCCAAGTGTTTGTTAAGACTGCAGATTAGAGACTGCCTTCCCTATCAAGGACTGACATCACAGTACAGGCAAAGAGAAAGAAATGGGGGGAGGTCCTAAACAAAAGACCAGCACTAGTAGAGTTTTTAGTAGAATATAGGGCAGAAGCTGCCATTAAGAAAGGAATAATTAGCAGAACATATAAAATGTTGCATGATAACTATAAGAATCAATCAGAGGAGGTTAGAAAGGACTGGCAAGAGAGGTTGAATAAGGAATTCAAAAAGAAACAATGGCAGGATATATGTATGTCTCACAAATACGCAACAAAATCTAGAAGATTTAGGATTTTTGCTTGGAAATGTTTACATTAATATTTTTAGACCCCAAGTAGACTCCAGAGAATTTTTCCTCAGTTACACAGCAAATGTTGGAAGTGTGATGAGGAAGAAAGAGATAATTGGGAACATATTTTCTGGGAGTGAGGTGAGTTGGGTTGGCAGACTAAGGATTCCCTGCGTGACACACTGTCGGAGAAGCTGGGTGGGCAGATTGGTGTGACAAGGGAGATGATTTTTCGGAGCTATGATACAGAATCAGAACTGCCAAGACATAGTAAGGCCTTGCTGTGTCGAATTATGGTGCCTGCCAAAAACAACAATTCCTAGAAAATGGAAAACAAAATTTAAACCAGCTATACTAGAAGTAATGAATACAGTAACAGAGATAAAACAACTGGAATTGAGATCTTTTGAAAGGAGCAAACTACCCAGGAAAAAAAATGGGAATTCTGGGAATAATACATAAAGGGGAGGAATGAGGTTTAAAAGAAATCAAGACTTAAATGAGCTATGAAATGTTTGACTGAAAATGATTGGGTAGATTACAACTGATGTATAATGTTTGCAACAGGGAGTGTGTCAGTATGGTTTGTGATGTAAAATGCTTGCAACTAGGACTGTGTCTGTGTGGTTTGTTTTCATTTATATACAGTGGATATAAAAAGTTTACACACCCCTGTTAAAATGCCAGTTTTTTGTGATATAAAAAAGAGAGGAAAAAATATAAAAAATAAAAAACGTAAAATATGCTGGTTGCATAAGTGTGCACACCCTTAAACTATTACTATGTTGTATGTGCACACCCTTAAACTAATACTTTGTTGAAGCACCTTTTGATTTAATTATAGCATTCAGTCTTCTTTGGTACACACCTGCCATCAGTTAAAGAGACTCTGATTAACCCCAAATAAAGTTCAGCTGTCCTAGTAGGATTTTCCTGACATTTATTCAGTTGCCTGCTACAGCAAATGCCGTGGTTTGCAGACAGCTTACAAAGCATCAAAGGGAGCTCACTGTTGAAAGGCATCAGTCAGGAGAAGGGTACAAAAAAATTTCCACAGTATTGGATATACCATGGAACACAGTGAAGACAGTCATCAAAAAGTGGAGAAAATATGGGACAACAGTGATGTTGTAAAGAACTGGACGTCCTTCCACACATGATGAAAAGAGAAGATGAAAACTGGTCAGGGAGGCTACCAAGAGACTTACAGGAACAGTGAAGGAGCTGCAGGAATTTCTGACAAGTACTGGTTGTGTACTACATGTCACAACAATCTCCTGCATTCTCCGTATGTCTGGACTATGGGGTACGGTTCCAAGATAGAAGCCTTTTCTTACACAGAAAAACATCCAGGCCCAGCTAAAATTTGCAAAACAGTACATCAAGTCGCCCAAAAGCATGTGGGAAAATGTGTTATGGTCTGATGAGACCAAGGTTGAACTTTTTGGCCACAACTCCAAAAGGTACATTTGGTGCAAAAACAACACTTCGCATCACCAAAAGAATACCATCCCCACGGTGAAGTATGGTGGTGGCAGTATCATGCTTTGGGGTTGCTTTTATTCAGCTGGAACTGGGGCTTTAGTCAAGGTGGAAGGAATTATGAATAGTTTCAAATACCAGTCACTTCTGGCCCAAAACCTTCAGGCATCTGCTAGAAAGCTGACGATGAAGAGGACTTTCACCTTTCAACACAACAATGACCCCAGGCATACATCCAAATCAACAAAAGAATGGCTTCACCAGAAGAAAAATTAAAGTTTTGGAATGGCCCAGCCAGAGCCCAGACCTAAATCCAATAGAAAATCTGTGGGGTGACCTGAAGAGGCTGTGCACGAGAGATGCCTTTGCAATCTGACAGATTTGGAGTGCTTTTGCAGAGGAGAGAGGGCAAATATTGCCAAGTCAAGCTGTGCCATGCTGATAGACTCCAACCCAAGACGACTGAATGCTGTAATTAAATCAAAAGGTCCTTCGACAAAGTATTAGTTTAAGGGTGTGCACACTTATGCAACCAGCATATTGTATGTTTTTTATTTTTTATATTTTCTCCCTTAACAGATTTGTTTGTTTTTCAATTGAACTGTACAGGTTATAGGTCACATTAAAGGTGGGAAACGTTTTAAAATGATTTATTGTGGTCTCATTTTTTTATATCACAAAAACCTGGCATTAAACAGGGGTGTGTAAACTTTTTATATCCACTGTAAATGTATGACTGCCTGTGTCGTAAGTGATATTTTAACAAAGATATTTCTTGTTTAAAACAAAAGGCCAGGAATAGAATAGTTTATGTAATGTTGCTCAGGTTATATGATATACAGCAATATATGTCACAAGTTATAATTCAATAAAGATGTTTAAAAAAGGGGTTTAAAAAAGGGGGACACATAGGTCAGGGAACATCTTGACAGTTATGGCTGTGATACCCACCAGTACGATTCCTCCCTATGGTGGGTACAAACACCACAGAGACAATGCCTCTCAGTAAGAATAACTATGGTGGTGACTCCTGTACAGCTTGGGTGGGGACAAGATGGGCAGGATATCCACAACTTAACATAGGAGATTATTGGAGGCTCATCCTGTCCCTTTATCATCATTTCATATGTGGAGGATGTATACAATATATGCATTGCTGACAGTGCAACTGATTATTGGACTGTGACATATGCATGGTGCCATCATGATAAACCACAAGCTAAAATCAGGAATATGTCAACATTTTGGACTGGAATCTCCAAAAGCAAAACTTGTGAAAGCATGAAGACAACATGCCTGCGATGATGCCAAACATATCTGCCACTCCCAACATGTGGTACACCTATTATTACATGCTGATTTAAAGCATTGCCTATGGAACCAACACATGTTCTGCAGGCCATACCGCTCAGCTTTCAAATTGTAGTAGGGGCCATCACAAATCAAGGCACATGGTCCAAAATCATAGTATTCAAAATCTGAATATTTATAATTTCACTCCTCTGGGGGACGGGAATGCCAATGGGCACATTTATGCCCTTGGCATGTATACCCAATAAAATTAGGAGTTGTGTGGTACTAACAGATACAAACACATATAAGCTGCACAGGAAAAATGTACTCTTACTGCATTGTAAAATCATACACATGTCTGTGTTCTTGGCTTGGTGTGTGTCAGTCGTAACAACAGTTTAGTTTAGTTACCTAAATTACTATAAAGTCATTAGTTTTTTTTTTGTCCTAGACATGGTTGTGAAATCATCTTTAAAACACACATCCATGCTGCAGTCATTTAAATAAAAATACAGAAAAATCCTCAGTACACACAGATATGACCATCGATTACAACTACTTATATGACTGTGCAGATTTCAGATGTTTGCTCTTGATCAAATAAAATAATAAATATATAAATAATGATCTAGAAATGTATTTCAGCTTGCTGTTGTCAGAACCATACAATTCAAGCCCCCTCCTCCCATCCCCTCCCAACTTCTAGGCTCAAGAATCGGGTACAAAGAGCCAAACTCAGGGACATACTTTAAACACTGCTCTTATATACTTAGAAAGTTGCTAGTATGATACATTTTTTATTAGCAAACTTTTTTGAAGGATACAAAGTCTGAAATTTACAACTTTGCCATCATCAACAGTTTGACAGAACACCAAAGATTTTACAAGGAAATGACCAAAACACTAGACAAACTCAGGGACAGTTGAGAACTATGCCCTCTGCACAAATGTAATCACACACATACATGTACACATGCATACACACATACACACACAAAGATGTGACCATCAATTACAGACACTTATACGTGTGCACAATTCATGTTAGTTGACATCAAATAAATGAATAAATATATAAATAATGATCTTGAAATACATCTCAGCTTGTTGCAGTCAAAACCATCCAGTGCTACCAGTTGCAACATCCCTTTTTAACTTCTTAGCTCACGAAAAAGAAAAGCAGATACAAAGCCCCAAAATCAGTAACAGATTTCAAATGTTGTTATACATTTATAGAAAGCAGATAGAATGACAAACTTTGCAGTAGCAAACATTTTTCTGAAGGATATGAAGTTTGCAACTCACATGCCTCATTATTTACTCTCTGCATAAAAAAAAAAAAAAAAAGTTTTTACCAGGAACAGACCAAACTTCTTCTCAACTTCTTTGCTAAGTTCTGTACAAAGCTAAAAATAGTTAGAAGACAAAGGCCCAAAAAGGGTCAAGAAAGCACTTATGTGACTCACTCAAAATGTCAATGACCTATCCCTGGCAATATCCTACATCTTGCTTACTGATGGATCCCTTAGGCATTGGTTTCAGCAGAGCTCTCATCCAGTGCAGCCAATCTTACTGCACAGAGATTACAGGGAGTGCCTGAGTGCCTGCTGGAGCAATATGATGATCCCATTTATAAAAAATGATGCCTTTCACTGGTTTGCTAGGGAGGGAGGTAAGTAATGCCAGAAGCATCAAAAACACTAGTGTACAGTGAACTGCGGAGGTGCCACTTGACCTCATGCAGCAGCGGGAGACAGAGATTAGAGAGTGCCGGCCAGCCTTCTAGAGTTGTTGTTGTTGTGTCTTTCGGCTTTTCCCGGTTAGGGGTCGCCACAGCGCAACTCCGGTCTGCTAATGATTGGCAGTAGATTTTTACGTGCCGAGCTGCTAACCCTGATGCACAACCTTCAACGAAGGTACGCCCATTCATGCATGTCTCCACACCTTCTAGAGTAAACAATATAATTTATGAGACTGTCTTGTTGTCCTTTTTTTTTTTAGCAGGGACATACTGTACTTATTACTGCTACACATTTGCATGCATTTCACCTCCACTGCCTAATGATCATCAGTCTCCTCCCAGTCAACTAACCCCCCCCCCTATCTCCTACCATCAAAAAAGAGAGAGAGAAAAAAATGGCCAAGAAGGGCCGCTATTAAGGCAGCCATAACAGGTAGTAACAGACTTTTTATTATGGACCAACCTCCCTGCTGATGCTCATTTAACCAAGGGAAGGTAATGTGCAATGGATTAATCTACTATAGTTCTACCTCACTTCCACAAAGGATGCTGTCAGCAAGTAGTCCTGCCCTCAGCCCTGAAGCATGGGAAGTGGCTCCTCTGGTCTTCAGCAGGAAAACTGTACTTACCTATGTGCTTCAAGTCTGTGCAATCTTCTCCTTGCCCCCAAAGAGAGGCAAGTGGGCCACTCTCACTCTTCTCCTTCTCTCCTTCCCTCCCTCCCTGGCTCCTTCAGTGCCAGAGAAGCTAAAAGAAACCTGGACACCTGGGTGACCATCAGTGCTCCATCTCTCTAAGCCATGAAGCCAGTCCTGTTTTACAGTTTACAGCAGCAGCTGCAGCAGAGAAGACTGTAGTAAATATGGGGGTCTGTCTAAGGAAACTGACTGGCTTTCGATGTGGCAGGATAAGTGCAGCATGTAGACAGCTATCATCTACAAGTGATATGAATGTGTCATAACACACATGCACTGATGTATTCTATTTTGTCTCTCTCTCTCCCTCTCTCTTCTCTTTTATGTTCCCCTTTCTACACTGGTTAGCTGTGGTGTAGTGGCATCCACCTGGGCCTGCACTAGACAATATGCCAGCTGATGGGTCACTGGTAGTCCCCAGGCCTGCCTCTCAACAGAGGGAAAAGGTCATCCAGTGAAAGGTGCCTGTGGTGGTGACCTAGGGGGCTCATTGATTAACTTTGTGGCACCCCTATCAGGTGGAGGCCAAGATCTTCCCTCTGAGATGTACACAGAGGGTTCCTCTGGATCATAGGTTCATAATTAAATACTAGGGTAGCTATCTTGCAGGCCATTGTAAGCCTAGCCAATTTCCCTTCAAAAGTGAGAAACAAAGACTGTACCCTGTGTCTGTGAAGTAAACACCTTAACCATTATGCCAACCTCCAAGCCCTGATAGCAGATGTGGTCTGAGTTTGGCTGGCAGCTGGACACCTACACATTGAGACCCTGAAGCATCTCCTTGTGTGGCTGATAGAGCTGCAAAACCAGCTGGCCCTGATTATTCAACCACCAGAGGTGGAGGCTGCCCATGATGTTGGTCTTTTCTGGGCCTGACAGGCAGGCTCTACATATTCTGCCATGTCCCTCATCACAATGTTTCCCTTACTCATGTGCCACCATATTTGTGATCCAAGCTTCCATATCATGACTTGCCCATCTTTTGTCTGCATTTTTCTACTGTTGCCCCCTTTTGTATCCACACCACCCCATTTCTGTCTGTATATTATGTTGGTTTGCCTGTCCTTTTTTATGCTTTTCCTAATCTCCATACATGGTACCTGCTACCTTCCCCATCAACCCTTCTTATAAAAATGAAAATGGAAACCTATCCCTAAAAATTGCAGAAGGATTTGTAGTTTCGTTTGGTATATGTAGTAACCTTAAGCTCGTACTCTGTTTTACATTTTCTAATGGTGCTCTTAAGTTCCTTCCACGCATGTTTCAGTCTGGTCATCAGACAGGAGGATGGGGATTTCCCTCAACATTACATTACTGTCCTTCCTTTGTTATACAGTTTATTAATATGAAGGTTCCATCATACAGGTTTATTCCCGAATTTACCATTACATAAAAGACAGATATGCACAAACAAGAAGTTATGTACTCACCATAACGTTCAATGCATGCAGTCCATCTTGCCTCACATTCTTACCCGTGGGTTCGGAGCCAAATGTCGGCTCCGACTCGGCCAAACTTTTTTAGCTCAAAGTCTTTCTATTGGCTGGGCTAAGATGGTATCCCATGCTGCACTGCTCTCTATCCCCAGATCTAGTTTGCTGCGAGCACCAGCACTCATTCTCCATGCATAACAACACCTAAGGAAAGGAAGAACAAACCAAGAATGAAGGGAGCTCTGAAACCAGACCTAACCTTCAGATCCTCCAGGACGGGGGAAGGAGGGGGGGTAAGTAAGAATGTGAGGCGAGATGGACTACATATATCGAACGTTATGGTGAGTACATAACTTCTTGATGTTATGTAGTCCAATCTCGCCTACATTCTTACCCGTGGGACAGCATCCCCAGCACCTAAATCCTGGGAGGCTCAGTGGAAAATACTCCTGAGCACTGTGGAACCAAAGGAAGACCTGCCCCTAGATGCCACATCCAACTTGTAATGAGTAACAAAGGTGTGAGGAGATGCCCAAGCAGCCGCAGCACAAATATCATCCATAGACAATCTGGCTTGAAAAGCTGTAGATGTAGATACAGGCAGAGTAGAGTGAGCCTTCACCCGGAACGGTAAATCTTAACCCCTGAGGAATAAATGAAAGAAATACAATTGGAAATCCACCTGGACAACGTGACTTTGGAGACAGGAGACCCAATTCTGTTTTTCGAAAAGGAAACAAACTGATCAGATTTTCTGAGGTCTTTCGTTTGTGCAAATGAAAACGTAATTGTCTGTGCACATCCAATTGATGAAATTTGAATTCTGCCTTGTTTGAAAACTGGGGAAAAAACACTGGCAATTCAATAGATTGGTTAAGGTTACTGACTGACGCCACTTTGGGAAGAAAAAAGGGGTTCAGTCTGAGAGAAACCCTGTCCTTATGAAAAATCAAATAAGGGGGTTTGATTGATAAAGCTTTAAGCTCCGACACACATCTGGTTGACGTGATGGCTACTAAAAAGACAGTCTTCCATGTTAAGAATTTTAAATCACAAGTGGCTGCAGGCTCAAATGGGGGTGAAGTAAGACCCTGTAGAACAATGTTTAAGTCCCAAGGCATAACAGGTTCTGATACAGGAGGACGAAGTAACAACGTGCCCTTCAGGAAAGCCTTACAGAGTCGATGTGCCATCAGGCTAGTTTCGTCTGCGACATGAAAGGTAGAAATTGCTGCCAATTGGACTTTAATGGTTGCGGCCACTGAACCCTGGTTAAAGAGCATAGACAAGAACTCCAATACAGATGAAATTGGAGTTGTGCAAGGGTCAATCTTTTTGGCATGTGCCCAGATTGAAAACCTCTTCCATTTGCTGTAATAAATCTTCCTGGTCGAGGGCTAATGAGAGGAAGATAAAATATGAACCACCTCCGGCGAAAAATGATGAAGCCTAACTAATGACCGAAGTGGAGTAGCCAGGCTGTCAACCGGAGGGTCCGAAGAGAGGGATGGAGCTGCCCTGACATGTGTGTCAGTAAGTCTGGTTGTGGGTCCAGAATCCAAGGAGCGTCCATGAGATAGGGATGGAGAAAGGGGAACCAAATTTGACGAGGCCAGTGTGGGGCAATCAGAATCATTCTGCTTCCCAAGGATTGCGCTTTCTGAATAACCTTTGACAGCAAGGGGACCGGAGGGAAGGCATATAGTAGACTGGAGGGCCAATCGTGGACTAGAGCGTCCCTGGGTGACTCCCCCTGAGGGGGGATCAACGTGAAGTAGCTGCTGCATTTGGCATTGAGGGGGCTGGCAAAAACGTCGCAGCAAGGCTGACCCCACTTGCGGAAGATCTGTTACGCAACTTGACAGTTCAGGGACCACTCGTAAGGCATCAGAATAGCTCTGCTTAGCCTGTCTGCGATCACAATGGACTTCCCCGAATGTGCATTGCCACCAGAAAATTAGTCTTGTCTCACTAATTTTTAGTGAGCTTAACCTTCCTTAGGATTTTTTCTCATGTAAATAAGTATATACTGTGGAATGATCAAACACCTTCATATAGTATCACAACCTATGTGTTAAATAACACTAGAAATCCATCCTTGTTTGCTGTTCTTCTATACTCTATCTATTGATCTCTAGTGTTTTTCTTTCTTAGGTTTTTGTGAGACCTTAGTATCTCTTATCATAAATTACTAGGTGTATCTAATTTTGTAATATGTTATAAAGATTTGTACTACACCATTTCTAATACAAATGTATTAGTCTTATTCATCTATTCTTAGATAATTTTTTCCTTTTTCCTACTGAAATATAAAATATATAATCTTAGGCTTGTACTATAATTGTTAAAACTTATGTACCAAATTATACTGTTATTGTCTTTGTCTTGACCTTTTATGTTTTTGTAATTTGTGGAGCTTTTCTCCCCGGGCCTCCACTGAAAATGGACATATATCCAGCTGGACTAGCCCGGTCAACAAATGTAAAATAAAAAAATAAATGTTGGGAAGACACTGCCCACTGCCACACTCGCATGGCCTCTCGGGGTAAGACTTGGTTCCTCCCTGCTTGTTCAGATACCACACCACTGACATGTTGTCTGAGTGGATTGCAATAGTCCCGAGAGGAAGAAAACTCTGGAGTGCTTGCAATGCTAGTAGCACAGCTCTCATCTCCAGGACATTGATATGCAGATGCATCCACGTGCCTTGGACTGTCCTGCCTAGGTAATGCCCCCCCCACCCCATCTGGGAGGCATCCGTGGTCACTGTGGCAAACGGGGGCGCAGGAACGAAGGGCTTTCCCGCATTCAGGTTGTCGGTGCAAAGCCACCAACTGAGATCCTGTTTGCACCTGTCTGTGAGTAGAATAGGGTGAGAAAGTGGAAGACGTTGAAGAGACCACTGGGCAAAGAGTAGCCACTGAAGGAGCCTCATATGTAACCTTGCCAGAGGGACTACCATAATCGTAGCAGCCATTGTCCCCAACAGTTGGAGGATCCATCTTGCCTTCATTCTTCTCAGAGGGAGCAAGGCGTGAACTTGTTGTTGTAGGACTCTGATTCTTTCCTGTGGTAGAAACGCCCGCATGAGGACGGTGTCTAGTTTGGCACCTATAAAAGTGACACGCAGTGAGGGCAACAAGGCAGATTTTTCCCAGTTCAATGTGATGCCCAACTGTTGACATAGGTTGATAGTAGTGTCCCTGGTCTGAAGTAGTAGATGCCTGGTGGTGGCAGTAAGGAGCCAGTCGTCCAGATATGGAAACACTTGGAATCCCTGACGTGTCAGGTGAGCAGTCACCACTGCCATGCATTTGGTAAACAGCCTGGGGGCTGTAGTGAGACCAAAGGGCAGGGCTTGAAACTGAAAATGACTGGCTCCCAGCCAGACGCGTAGGTGACTTCTGGATGCCCTGTCCATCTTTATGTGGTAGTAAGCATCCTTGAGGTCGATGGAGCACATCCACACTTCTTTTCCCAACAATGGGCGAATAGACTGCAATGTGACCATTCGGAACTTGGACCTTTGCACATGGGTGCTCAATTAACTGAGATCCAATATGGGTCTCAGGTCCCCTGTCCTTTTCGGCACCAAAAAGAATCTGGAGCAAGTCCCTAATCTGATCTGGTCTGAGGGGACATGTTGGATGGCTCCTTTTTCTAGCAGCTTTGAAACTTCTGAAGCTGCATAATCCCTTTGGGTGGAACATCCGGGATTTTCTTGACTGGAGGGGGATTTGACGAGAAGGGAATGACATATCCTCCGGAAATTATTCATAGAACCCATTGGTCCTGGGTGATGTCTTGCCAGACCTTCGGGTATAATGAGATTCAACCCCCGACTGGCTCTGGAAACCCAGTCGGGTCTCCCATCAGAAGCGGCGGTAGGGAGAAACACGAAAGGAATCGCGGTCTCCCGAGTTGCGGGGGCCTCCTCTGCCCCTAGGGCAGCGTCTCCCTGAATAACCACCCCCTCCCCTGCCTCTGGAGGGGGGCTCACCTTGTGCACCGGGAAAAAACCTCTGATTTCTTGAACCACATTTTGCCACCCCTCTGGGCCTTGGGATAAGGCCTAGAGGGAAGGGAAAAATGGACTCCTACGGCAGACAGAGTCTCTCCCTCCTGCTCGCACCTGGTGAGAGCATCTTTCACCTTGGTTCCGAACAAAGAGGAACCATCAAAAGGGGCGTCAGTGAATGAAGACTTGAAGGCCTCCGTGAAATGTCAAAGGCGCATCCAGGCCTGCCTCCTAAGAGCAACTCCTGAACTTGCTGCCCTACTCACTCCTTCGGCTGCATAGATTAGCCTCATGGAGGAGTTTGCAATGGAATTGAGGGTAGACATCTGAGCGTTGACCGTCTGAGCCACCGCCTCAGAAACGTTACCCGTGACAGAATCTCCAAGCTCCTTGAGGAGATCTCTCTGGAGCCATGTAAAGTGTGATAAATAATTCAGTGACCGTAAGGTAAAGGTCGCTGAAGAAAAAGTACACTTCCCATATTGGTCCATGGTCCTAGACTCCTTGTTAGGGGGATATACGGTGGAAGAAGTCTCGGCTAATTCCTTCTGAGTGGCAGCTGCCACCACCATGGCATCCAGAGGGACTCCCTTGGACAGAAATTCCTTATCAGGAGGAGCAGACAAAAATTTATTGGGTCACCTGGGGACTGGTTCCACAGAGTCAGGGGTTTCCCACACTCTTCGAAAAACCAAATCCAAAAGCTCATCGAAGGGTGGAGATACCCAGGAGGCGGAGGGCTGAGTAACAAAGGCCTTCAGGAAGACCATCTCCTCCTCGGTGGGGGCTTTGGATGGCCAGTCACCTCTGTTTCAAAATCTCTAGGATGTCAGAGAAAGAAACATCCTCAGAGGATGACTTGGGGGACCCCTCCGATTCCTCGAGGTCGGTGTCTGATGCGAGAGACTCATCCTGGGAATCTATGTGCTTCCTCTTGCACGTCTTCTTTCCTGGGTGGCTCCTCAGGCAAAAACTCTGAGGGACCCTCAGAAATGTGGGGACCACTCGTGGGGGTACCCTGAGGCCTTGGGGCTCTGCAGTCTAGAGATAGATGGTGATCAGAGACCTGCACTGGTGTAGTAGGGGACAGAATGACTGACCCGCATGATGCCGCTGACGACCTGGCCAGCACGCTCTGCATGGCCTCAAAGGCTGGTCCACCCGAGTCCGAAGAACGACCAGCCTCTGAAGCCACGACAGGAGTCGAACTTCCCCATGCCGAAGCACCGAGAGGGAGACTAGGAGCCGAGAGGTGTCCTGAAGCCTCTCCCTCGGGTCCGACCGAAGAATCCTGAGTCCTGAACCCTGTGGACGGCGCCGACGGGGTCGGAGCGGACGTTGGCACTGATAAGCCAGGAGGGGCTGTCGGAACTGACCTAGGGGCATCATGCGGAACCGAGCACTCCGGCTCCGAAAACTGAGGTGTGTTCGGAGGAGGAAGTATCGAAGCAGGTTGAGGGGCCGGCTCCGGGACCGACTGGGTCGGAGCTGAAAACAATTTTGCCAGAACCGGTGACTGAAGGAGTCTCTGCACCACTCTATCGACGTCCACATCTGATAAGGTCCTGGAGGATTTAGAGGCTAGAGAAGGAGATAGAGACCTCCTCTCCAAAGGGGACCTGCAAGGAGGGGATACTGGCCTAATGCTACGCGATCGGCTCCGAACAGGTTCCATAACAACTGACACTTCCTGCGGCCCTGAAGATAATGGAGCCGAGGATGTCGAAGCAGACTTTGCTATTTTCTCAGGTGGGTCCGAGGAGACTGATGGAGCCTGAGATCTCTTTTTTGATTTAGAAGATTTAGTCTTAGAGCTGGAAGCACTCTCCAGACCCTCCTCGAAGGAGGGTTTCAGAAGTCCCTTCAAAATCAATTTATTCTTCCTTTCCTGAAGAACTCACGGACTAAAAGCGTGACAGAAGCTGCACGACTCCTGGAGATGAATCGCTCCCAGACACTATACACAGACGGAGTGTCCATCGGTAATGGACATTTTGTAACTGCACCTATAGCACTTCTTGAAGCCCGAGGGCTTGTGCTCCTTAGTATCTTTGGACATAGTTAACCAACACTAATAAAGCACCAAGACAATCAAACACTGAATAAAAGGACCAACGGTCAAACAGTCACAAGGCGGGAAAAAACTACAACACACAAAAAACACATGATCTCTAAGTTAAACGATCTTAGACATAAACACAAGGGAGAAAGACTAATACCTCTAATTTAAATGGTACTTAGTCCCGGTAAACTTAAAAGACACAAAGAATGCAAGGGGACAGACTAGGTCCTCTAACTGAAACATGCCTAGCCCGTTGGAAACAGCTAGTGGGATACCACAGAAAAAACGATCCAAAACACGTTTTTTTACAAGACAAGACAAGAACACACAATAGCTACTGTTGTTGTGTCTTTTGGCTTTTCCCGGGTAGGGGTCGCCACAGCGGGAACTCCGATCCGCTAATGACTGGCAGTAGATTTTTTTACGTGCCGAGTTGCCGGCCCTGGCGCACAACCTTCAACTAAAGTACACCCATTCACGCATGTCTCCACACAGAAGACGCTCTAGCTGAGAATTGAACTGGACAACGTCTTACTGTGAGGTGACAACGCTACCACAGTAATAGCTTTTTGTCTGCAATAAATTTCTCTGATAAGGAAGAAAATGGGTACTTATCCACAGCCAAGAGCAAGGCCACGTCCGAGCTACACGAGCAGCAAACGAGATCTGGGGATAGAGAGCAGTGCAGCATGGGATACCATCTTAGCCCAGCCAATAGAAAGACTTTGAGGTAAAAAAGTTTGGCCGAGTCGGAGCCGACATTCGGCTCCGAACCCACGGGTAAGAATGTAGGCGAGATTGGACTACATAACATCTACTTTTCTACACAACTGTTTAGGTGCTGGTAAAAACTGGATGGAAATGAAGCAGCCCTCTCAGTTGGATTCATTCACTGGGGATTGTTGGGAATTTGTGCAGATCTTCTACAAGCTGAAGTAAGTATATCCTGGAGAATTTCCTAAAAACTTAATTTTTTCTGACTTCAAGTAGACCCAATTCAAATATCTGTCAAGGTGATTCCTCAATCTACAGCCTACTGCCAGACCCACATCACTTTGAGGCACAGAGGGTATGAACTTGATCCACTCTGTCTGTTCCTGTATGACATCATGGCCTGTGTGTTTAACTGTAGCAAATGACGTGAAACTGAAAAGCTAATAGGCTTTTAAAATGCCCAGAAATCTCAAGTCATAATTTTACTTACATCCCAAAATTCTGAACAGTTGTTGTGCCATATTGTAGAGGGATAAAGCCCCGACTATGGCCCAGCTGATTCAGGTTCAGTTAGTGGCTCACGTATCTGTGGTGCTAACTAGGATAGATGGGCGTGTCTATTATGGAGGGCGGTATTTGTCTAGGCACTGATGGTGTAAGGAGAAGTCCATAGAAGGGATTAACCTTTGGAACAAACAAACACAGAGAGGTGGTGAATACAAAGGAGTAGTTCATAAATAAAAAATTCCATTGGAAGCAGTGAACAGCACAACCTCACACTCTTTGGTTCGATGCCAGTTCTTGCCTGAGAACAGAGTCTCTCCAGGGGGTACTAGGAAAGGCTAATAGACACTGTGATTGGTGGGCACACAGGGATAGCAAAAAAGCATGAAGCAGAAGGACAAAAAAAATCCAGGTTACCCAGTAGAGTGGAAATGGGGCCTACACCACAGCAAAGCTTTAAGGCTAAGCACAAAAATGCAACTGCCAGATAAACGGCGTCTTGCTACTGTATTTGGAAGTCAAATATTCCACTGTTGTCTAACATATGACAGTATGACTGGTTAGTTTAACTGTAAGGGTGCAAGCCAAAGACTGGTCTGGTTAATCCAGAAAGCAAAGTGTATCTATTAAAGGCCCTTTGAGATAGCAACACAGAACCATGCTTCAGATTGTTGTCGTTGGTGGTGGCAGACAGTATACCTGCTAATCTCACTGGCTAATGACTGGCAATAAGCTTATTTTCTTACTGGCCAAAAGGAAGCATGTGATTTGTAAGGTATTTTTGAGATGATATCCTGGACATTCTTTGCAAAAAGAGTTTCTGACAGCTGTTTGGCCTCTAAATGCCTAAACTTTTGTCATTCTGATACCAGCTAAGGACTATGCACAGAACTCTCCTGACTGTTCCTGCACTGATCACCTTTCCTGGTGCCCATATTCAAAAAGATGATGACAGCATCGAGTTTCTCTATCCCCCCATATAACTGCAAGCACTTGGGGCAGTGCTTCACACTGCACTCCTTTCTCAGGCAACAAAGGAATGCCACTGCAGGTCACAGCTGGTGATCTTTAGACAGCAGGAGTGCCTGGAAAGATTTTACATTGTAAGCAATGAAAGTGGGAACTTACTCAAGATGAAGGCTCGAGATTCGAACTGTGCAGTAGCAAAAAGGAGCCGAGTAGTGCAATGCATGAGTGCATCATAGCCTGGAAAGTGACATCAATGTATGTAGTCACTACAGATGCACATCCCTGAATACAGAAATAAGAGAAAATTCAGAGGTTTGCTAAGGTGACAGTGCCGAAACAGGAAAGCAAAACAGTTCCACAGTACAAAAGTACCTGAAGCCATATTAGTCCATGTCTCTTTCTACACTCATTCCCACCAAAGATTTGTACACATTCAAGTAGGTGTATCATAAGGATATTCTGCATGTGGAAATCTGATCAACTTCAAATGATTTGAAAACAATTTATGAAAAACACCTATACTCTTACCTCCATCAATGACAGCCACACTAGCTAGGTCACAACTGTCTTCTCCCGTACTTCTATCCGTGCACCAGTACCACTCATAGGAAATGTACTGCCACCCCTGGCACAAAATATGAAGTTTGTAAGGGAGCAGAGGGTCCCAAGTCAGGAAAGCAATCTTGCTGGCTGCATTACTGCCAAAATGCAGACTCTGTTTGAGGTACCAGTGGTAATTTCCCACTGTCCACAGCTGAACTGTAAATGTAAAAAATAAAAAGGTGTTTTATTCTCTTTCATACCAAAGGGGTGATGAACATTCAGAGACAGCCTATACAAGTATATAGTACAAAAGTGCACATGATGTAAAATAAATGACTAATAAGTTAAAATAGTAATTTATTAAAACATAGTAAAAATTGTGTTGCTTTGGCACAGCCTTCCAGGGAGAATAAAACACACAATTAACAAAGGGGTCAAAGCCCCAAATTAAAAAAGGCTCAGTAAAGAAATCACTTCCAATTTCATCTCTGTGTTACGACCTATAGGTTTTGTTTTACAGTACTATCTTTTATATACCATAACACATTTTTAATAGTGCAATACTGTTTTTAAACACCATTATTAAATTATCACTTAAGACGTGGGCATACATTAACACAAAGGAATAGAAACAATTTTAACACATTTCAATTTAATTACAACATACATCACATACATTTTATTTGCTAATATCATCTGCCCAACATTACAAAAACATTTCTGAATTCCTACCCTTCCTTTAAATCTCACTCCTCCTACCCCTGAACATTATTATGCATGTATTGTTTCCACAAGTTCCATTTACTTCTGTGCAATTTGCTCATTCCCTTTTCTTAATATCCCTCTTCCAGTTCTGTTGTTTCTTTTATAATATACAATACCTCAAACACAGTTGGTGCAGACTTTGATTTCCATTTTCTAGCAAATGTTTTTTTGACAGACAACATAATTAAACTTTACAAGGCCTTACTATGCTAGGCACTTCAGATTGTATATCCCTATACTGTAATACTTTTGAGTATCAGATTTTTTATAACCACACAGTTGTTCTATTACACAAGATTTCAAAGAGAAAGGGTTATTTTCACTTTTATGCAAAATGCTCACAGCTACTGGATTTAACCATTTCTTATTTTTCTATTCTAACACACTCCTGCACTCTAATGTTAAACCTTCCAGGTGGTTCACCATAGTAAAACTTCTTGTCTTTTATGAAATGTATAGTGTCCTCATATGATCTTGCAATAAAAGTGACCAAAACTTACATCACTAATGCTATGTAAATATTATGCCTATCTCTAGAATATGACTAGTTATGTGCTTAAACTAATGCTTGCTATACTCCATCATGGATAAGACAACATGTTATCTAGGCAGGTAAAATAAATGAATACATAAAAAATAGTTGCAAAATGTGACACTGAGAACACTGACCTAGCTTAGAATTATATGGTGATAGCTTTGATTCTCTGTCATTGACATATCTTTCTGGGCTTTTCACACAGTGTGTCCTGAGAATATGCCCAAGGGATATTTCACGCACGTGTACACAATTTCAACATCAGCTCCATCAGCTAATCTTAAAATATTGACAAGTTTCAGCTCCATGTCATCAAATGTATTACAGTTGTATGCGCATACTCATCATAACACACATGTTCAAATAAAGGGATCACTGCCGCAATATCATTCAATATGTTTAGGAATCAGCCTCAAGCAAACATCCATCCATCTGGCCTTACTTCCACAACTCTGGATGTTCTCAGAGTCTCAGTGTTCTCATTTGCACACAGAGATGGTCAGAAAAGGGAAGCAGCCTGTGCCACATTCAGTTTTTCTTGAATGTCAAAGGATTTCACTAGCAAATGTGCTAGTCCACACTGAGAACCAGGTCATGGCGAATGGCCACCACTGAGTGAGGCGCCACAGAAATGAGAAAGGATGGTGCTCCTCACCAAGTGACCAATATCCTCCCTGTTCTTCGCACACTGAAGGTTAGTAGGACACTCAGCAGAAAAAAGGAGAGCAGTCTGCACAAGTCCTTTGGAGTAAAAGGATTTCATCAACAAGTGTGTATGCCTACCCCAGTATGAGAACCAGGTCATGGTAAAGTGTAGGGTCTCAATGACTGAAGCAGCACAGAAATCTATAGGAAGGTGCAACACAGAAATCTATAGGAAGGTGCTTCCCCAAAAATGCCCATCCTTGTGGACTCAGAAGAAGCTAAGGTAGTCTATCCATGGAGCAGGAGGGAAGAGCATACTGCAACACTATTCCAACTATTCAAACATTTACAGATATGGGGAATATGTTTACAAATCTCTGCTATGTTTATCATTAAAATTCTTACTGCTGTATCATTCCTAATGCTTAACATTCTTGCTAATTCATACATGCATTTAGAACACTAAGGAAGAGTACTACAGTAGTTTGCTGCAAGAGGTAGTGAGGAGCTTGCATGGTCAAAGGTCCAGAGAGGAGGCATCCACCCACTCGGCAAGCAGCTGTGGCAAAACTGGTTTGCTGCCGGAGTGCACATCCAGCCTCCTGATGTTTGCAAAAGGAATGAATGGTGGTCCAGGTAGCCACTTACAAATACTTTGGGCAGACAAACATCTAAATGGGGTGACAAGATACCTGCTGCCCTAGTATGGCTTTTACCTGCCCTGCTAAGTCTTATTATGGTAATCATAACAAGATATAGTGCAGTGCAGTATAGCAACCATTTGACTAAGGTCTATTTGGTTCCTGGTCTGTCTGGCATGAAAAAAAAGCTGCTAAGCTTGCCCCAATTCCTTGTTTTATGTAGTTTAATATCTCGGTCGTCTGTTTATGTCCATTGGGTGTAGGTATCTTTCCTCCTATTACCGTCGTAAAAGAATGGAACATGGTTTGATTTAGGCCTACCTCTGCTACCACTTCAGTCATGAAAGACAAGTTGGCTTTAATTAACAGCCCCCTTTCTTTGGGGAAGACTACTTAAGGCTTTGAGTACTGAGGCCAGCTGTTCTTAAATTACCTTTGCTGTGTTAATAGCCACTAAGAGTACAGGTTTCTACAGGAAAAAAAAAATCAGGGCTAAAAAGTGATGATATGTTGATGGGTTCAAATGGTGGAAGAGTTAATTTCTCATTAAAAGATTCAAATTGCATAGAGGGAGAACTGCACTCCTGGGGTGGGGGTCAATGGAGGACACCTTTTAGGAAATGCTTGACTGTATGGAAAGTGGTCAAAAGTCAGGCAGTCAGGTCTCAAAAGCTGACAGATAGGCTTAACTTTGATGTGGGTACTAAAGCATGGTGGGAGCTCTACACTGACAATCTCTTCCATGTTGCTATATAAGACTTCCTGGTCCCCAGGCAAGATAGCATATCATTTCACTTTTTAAATCATACCAGAGTTAAATCAGGCTCCCGTCTTCTAGAGTTCTAGTCTGAAGCTTTTTAGATATCAGTGAATAAAATATCACCTTCATACTGTTGAGTTAGCTATGTCTAGAAGGCTAGCCAGCTGCAGAGGGGTCCACCTTTATCATCTGCACCAACTGGGAGAACCAGGGTTACTTTCGACCAAAGTGACTGTCAGTATGAGTTCTACCTCTTACCTTTTTTCAATAGCACCCTTACCAGAATAGGGAATGAAGGTAAGGCACAAAGCAGTTTCCTGCCCAAATGGATTAAGAATGCACTTATCACTCAAACCTCCCCACATGGGTTCCTGCAGCAAAATTCTTGAGTTGATGGTGATAAGGGAAGTCAAACAATGTCTTGAGACACCAGAAGTACAGTGACCTCAGTAAAAAAAAAAAAAAAGTAATAAACTTGTGCACTGAAAGTAAGAAATGAATAAAAATAAAAAATACAGCACCGGGGCTTGCCATATAAAAAAATCTTTAAATAGCTCCAAAATAGACCATAAATCTGCAAGATCAATTTTGCCAATGGTTTCATCGGTTAGAATGTTAAAGATGCATCCCCACCTTATTATATCAAGTTAAGTGACCATACAAATATTTTGCAAAATGCTACAATTAAGTGATATACATTAATTAATTAATTATTAGAAGCAGTCAAACATGCAGCACGAATAACCATAAAAAGCTAATCAACTTTGAGGCAGGATAATGCAGTACTTGAAATGATTAAAAGCACAATTGATTGCACCATCTATTTGAATAAGGCTATCAGTTTAAATAGTTTAAAAGAAATATATATGTGTTTATTCATTTATTTATTTTTTTATAATTTCTCAGCAAAGCCCTCCACTGCTCCACCTTAACATTGCCCATAACTCCAACATTACAATTAACCTTAGGAAAGCCCTGCATATAACATTACCACTATTCCAGCATACAGCTGGCATAGGTGGTAGGGGCAATGGCTTGGAAGAGGACAGTCTGTGCCTCTTTCTGTTAAGTTTTGGTGTTTGAAATACCATGATTGAGGTTTTGAAGGTTACTGTATTAGTACTCCTATCATTTAAATGTAATTCATTAGACATATACATATGAAATATGAGTCACGGGGTTGGCAATGTGAGAGGCAGCCATTTTTAGGAAGGATGGGTATAAACTGCTAAAAGTAATTCCTGTGTTAATATTTAAGTTTTAAAAAATCCTCCTAAACAGTAATGTCTATGAAATTAAAAGTTTCACTAGAATTAGAAATCGTACAGAGCTGTGAAGATGAAAGGTCAATAGTTAGGAGGTCTGATAAAGTAAGGGTAGAGAATGTGCCGGATGGATTTTGGATTATATGAAGTAGGAAATGTTTATATTTGTTAGGAGAAAGTATGTTGCTGTTGAGCTAGTGGCAGTAGTTACATGCTTTGGGTCTACAATTCTGTGTCAGTTGCAGGGGCCAGACATGTTTATACCAAAATAATGGAGTACTTTGGGATCTTAAAAGGGTGAACGTCATTTGTGATGTTTTGTAAGGAAGAAACTGGTAAGTCTGGGGGAATAAACAATGAGGAGAGAGAGAGATAAGTATATCTAACAAGACTAAGGGTTCTATGGGAGATTCCCACATGACTGCAAGCTAAGCTTCAGGTTAAATAAAGCTCTCCCAGTGAGAAAACTGAGAAATTGTTAAAAAAATCCAATAAGTGTTACCGATTTGGGTAAAATTCAATTACTGACTAGTAATTACACTCTCTGAAAGCCAGCAAAGACCTGTAGAGAAAGGAAAAGAAAACCAACCAAAAAAGGGAAAGAAGTAGCTCTGGCTGAAAAGAACCTGACAGCTGTTCAACAAAAAGTATTTCAAGTTTCAGCTGCAGTACAGGAGACGACTTCCAGTAATTTAGCCAAAAAATAAATTAGATGCACTCAGAGGTGCTTAAATAATAAGCAAGATGCTGGAAGAATATATGAAGTCAAATCACAGCAGACTAGAGCATAAAAAGATTTAAGTATCTACTCAAATGAGTTGATAAAACTAAAGAAATCAAAGATCAAAATGAAAGAAAGACTGACTGAGCATAAGTCTTTTCAAGAACCGTTTCTAAAAACAATAGTCGGAAGACACAGCACGAGGAGAAAACCAGATGTTTCTGCTATATCAGCGAAAAGGGAAGGAACAGACTACAATAATGTTCTGAAAGTACAAGTAAGCAACTGGACTGGTGTTCCAGAGCATGATTTGTTAAGCGGGAGGGCACATCATTTGTACACTCCAAATGTGGCCAGCAGAAAGCAGCAAGACCTATAAGAGCAAGGCTACAATCACAAAAGCAGAAAGAGCAGCACCTGACAATACTGAGGCATAAGGAAATAGTAATAAAAATTGGAGATGCCAGAATTTTTCTGGAAAATGATTACTCACTGCACACTAGGCTGAAGAGAACTAGGTTTATACTGAAAGTGACTGGATGTAGATGCCAAACAGGTGAGGACCCAGGACCGATCTCTGTGGGACTCCACTCATGACTGGTTGGCAGTCTGACTTAGAGTTCGCTACTTTCACACTGTGGGTTCTGTGAGCCAATCTGCAACCCACCTAATGATATAGGGGTTGATGCCTAGTTTGGTGAGTTTATCAATAATTCCTGAGTGAGGAATGGTATCAAAGGCCTTGGCCAGATCGAGGTAGGCTGTATGAACTGCCTTACCTTCATTCACAGCTCTGGTGACTGACTCAAAGAAGTCAACCAGGCTGAGCACGCATGATCTCCCTTTCACAAAACCAAACTGCGCGGGATCTAGAGTTTGGAGATCACCTGTATTCTTGTTAATTAGTTCCATGATGATGCGCTCCATAGCCTTACATATCAGACTTATCAGGCTAATGGGATGATAATTTCCAGGGTCTGTAGTTGCTCCTCCTTTATGGAGAGGGATGACTGTAGCAGTGCACCATTCAGTAGGGACAAAGTCTGAGGTGAGGCTGTAAGTGAAAAGGGCACACAGATGTGGTGCCAGTTCACTTTGTAATTCATGTAGAACACAGACAGGGATACTGTCGGGTCCCATGGAAGCTGTATTCGTGGCCTTAGACAATGCAGCTTTAACCTGTGCTGCAGTAATGCTGGGTGCATGGCATTCTTCCGATATTGAAATTGGTCCTTTGGGGGGAAGGATAAAGCTGGCATTGAATCTGTCGGTCAGTATGTTGGCAATATCGGTTGGCTCAGTATAGGAGGTACCATTTTGCAGTAACTCAGAGCAAATCTGGGCATTGCCATGGAGATTCTTGATATAACTATAGAAGGGTTTGTGGTTGTTTTTAGTGTCTGTCGCAATTCTGCCTTCATACCTGGCTTTGGAGATTTTGATAACTGATGTCAACTTTTTGTTGAGGCTGAAAAGGGAATTTTTCCAGTCTTGGGACTTCACCTTTTTCTGCAACAGTTTCTTCCTTCTGTTGTAGAGTTTATTAATGGCAGGGGACCACCAAACTGGCTTTCTTTTTTTGGAGGACAGCATCTTGGTTCTGTTGGGTATGGCTAGTTCCATGCATTTATGTATGTATTCGTACAGTGCATTGGTGTATGATTTGGCATCTATTTTCCAATGGCATGGGTGCCATGAAGTTAGCCACCTCTGTTTTTAGGAGTCCAAAGTCAGCTTTGGAGAAGTTTTTCATGGGGGATACCTTTGTGGGGGGTGTGGGTGAGATGTGGATTTCCATGGTGATTAGTTTGTGGTCAGATCTAACCAGGGAGGAATTGACTACTGGTGTAGAGCAACGGTTACCCATGTTAGTAATAACCAGGTCAGGGATGTTGCTTCCTCCAGTGGGGGTAAGAATGAGCTGGTCCAGGGCATTGGAATTGATGAATTCCAGGAAGAGTTGGGCCAGTGCATTGGTGCATGAGTAGTTTTCCCAGTTGATGGAG
The DNA here is from genome assembly GCF_019279795.1 of Protopterus annectens. Lineage (NCBI taxonomy): Eukaryota > Metazoa > Chordata > Ceratodontiformes > Protopteridae > Protopterus > Protopterus annectens. The sequence continues at coordinate 595,060,825 of NC_056728.1, forward strand.
GGGTAGTTGAAATCACCTAGTAGGAGAGTGTTGGGATGGATCTTAATAGTTTCCAGGGTGCTTAGGAATGTGGAGTGAGAGTCTTGGGACATGGTTGGGGACCTATACCAGGCTAAGACCTGAATTGCTGTCTTACCCAATGTTAGTTGTACCTGGAGTATCCCAGATGCATTATGCTGAGCTACTAGTCTGGATGTGTGCATATCATTTATGAATAAGGAGACACCACCGCCTTTGGAGCTTCTGTCCATGTTCTGGGGCCGAAAGGTGTGGAATGAGTTATAGCCTGGTAGCACAGGGGTGTTTTCTGCTGCTTTAAACCAGGTCTCCTGTTACAGCACAAATGTTGATGTTCTCCATTATGAGGAGTGCTTCAGGCAAGACCATCTTGAGATTTAGACTTTTGGCATTGAGCAGCATGACCCTCAAATTGCATTTATTTATAGCTGTTATGGTGGTAATTTGGTCTTTGGAACACTGCCTAAAAAAGGCACTATAGGCGTGGCAAGAGCCTTAGACAGCACCTGGAAACCCGGGCTGACAGATGCAGGTCATGGCAAAGCATCAAGGTCTGTCAATCATGTCATCCCAAGCAGACAGATACTGGATCCCCCTTAGAATGACATCAGAAACTTTGCCAATTGTCGAAGTCAATAATTTTCTGTTTGTACTGTGGTATCATTCTGGGCGATGGTGGGATGCTGCTCAGGGCTAGGGTCATACTTACCTGGGCCACATAATCCAAGAGCTCCACCATGTCTCTTTTTATGTAGTCCAGGGAGGTTCGTCTCAGGTCATTCACACCCACATGGACAATGACAGAGTCATACTGGTTATTGAGTGACCTGAGAGCGTGTGTTATGTGCCAGATTCAAGCACCTGATAGACAGCTGACTGTTACCTTCTCCTTATTCAACCTAGTGAGTGGGACATCAGTGTGCCTCACTATCAAGTCACCTATGATTATTGTATGGGGCAAGCTGTTTTGCCTTAGAGGCAGGGGCACACTGTGTAGGTGAGCTATGTGTCTTGTGGTTTGTGCTGTTTTGTGGTGGTCGAGTGCGTTTCTGCCTTGGAGGCCTCTGCTGTTTGGGTAGATTTCTATTGACAGCCTCCACGAAGGTGGGTGTGTGGTTTGTGTTTTTATGTGAGGGCTGTGATGGTGGGTGTTCTGAAGGGCTATGTGTTCCATGTGGTGTGGTGCAGGTGTTGACCTTCTCCTCTTGATCAGCTATTGTGGTCTTGGCTGGAGAGTGCATGTCTTCCAATTTGGAGATATAAGCACATCTCTCACAAGTCTGAGTTGCCTCAGAATGCCCAAGTTCACCAGATTAATAGGAGAAAGCACAGGAAATGTCCTTTAGACATGCCAGGAGGGATGGTCATCATTACTAAGTACTGGAGCGGTTTCCTTACAGGACGTCTAGTGTTGACAGCATTTATGTGTGCTACTATAATTGCTGCAAAAAGCCTTATGTGCTAGGTAAATAAGCTAATTAAAGTGCAAGAGAGAAGAGATCTAACAAGATCTTAAGGGGAAAATTAAAGATGAGACTTTCTGGCACTGGTAATACACTTTAAATGCAGTGCAAGCTAGCACACTTGAGTGTGTAGCAATATTAAAGCAAATACAGTTAAAATAAATGCAATCACATGAAAAAAATGACTTAAATCAAGTGCAGAAAACAGTATAATCAGAAAAAAAATCAAAATGGAGGCACTTAAAGTCTCTCTTTCTTCTTTCTGTTGCTCTTGTCATCTACAGGATGTCAAAACAGGATCTGCGGAGCTTAAACGAGCGCAAACCCATGCAAAGACGGGCTTTTAAACCAGAAAGTTGAAAGGGATAGAAATACTGCCCAAACAGACAATAAACTACAATTTCTGGGCCAGAAACCACTCCTATTGTGGTAGATAGGCTACCTAGTGCTTACCACTCCCACTGATAAGCTGGAAGGCTTCTAACACAGAAAGGTCTGGGGAACTCAGAAACTTGCAAAGGGTCCTGGATACAGCAAATCTGTAGCTGGACTACTCTATAGTAACAGGAAAGGCGGGAAACAAACTTAGAACTTTTTGGTTGTTTTTTTTTCAGAAAAAACGGTTAACTTGTAGCTCTCAAAAAGGATTTAAAACCGTGCAGCTGAAGCTCTGGATGCTGCAGACCTGTATTTAGACTATGCTACTCAATTTTAAGGTTAAGAACTCATTAAGATAAAACTCACAGTGAAGCACAGATTAATCACTTATAGTCCAAAGAATTGCACTTGCAGTATACAAAATACAGTTAAACAGCAACGAAATGCAGTTAAACAGTAATGAATAGCAGTAGCTAGCAATGAAATATAGTTAATTAGTACATTGCTTTGAAACAATAGCTCACAAATCATAACAGTAACAGACAGCACTAATAAAGCAACGATTCAGTACAATACTGATATCAATTTAGTGAGACTACCAACAAGCAGTAAAAATATGGCAAACAGCAAAATGAAATTGAAAGAGGTGCAGTTTGTTTTTATAGTCAGAGATATTACAAAATGTGAGGTAGAACAAGTTTTAACAGTGACTGCTGTATATGCTAGTAATAAAGTAAGAAGGTACATTTTCCTTAATTGTAATGTATCCAGGTTTAATGCTGAAGATAAGATAAGATAGGCTGCAAAGAGGAAAGTCAAAGTTAATAAATTGTTGTGATCTTGGGTTGTTGGAGGAGATGAAAAATGTACTGATCTGATCACATTATATGTAGAATTAAAACATAATCTCACCTGTTTTTATTGGCACTGAATTCTAGACTAAAGTCTTACGTTTAAGCTACAGGCAATGCATTTTAAGCAAATGGACTTGAAAAACAACAGAAACTGATGAGCAACATGAAAATGGTACCTCCTGTTTGTATTTGCAATGTTGTTAGTTGCTGTTAGTTGCTTTATTTTTCTATTAGCACTGCTTTTAGCTACAGGAAGACGTAAACGGGCCACAAGCATTTAATCATGAGAGGTTTGACCACAGAGATTTAAGTGAACTTTACAAGGGTTCCTCTTGCATTTGCAAAGCTACTAGCGTTTTTTTTTTTCCCATAGGAAAATGATTCTATAGTTGGTGATGAGGGCTGGTGTCCAGAAAGAATCCTGCTGTGAGTATAAACTGCTTCAGCTAAAAGGGGTGATTTCAATTTGGAGACAGATTAGCCACAAAGAAAGACTTCATTATCTAATTTGCATATCTCTGAACTGCACAGGATTACCACTAGTGCTAATCAGCACATTGCCTGCAGTAGTCACCGTTGGCAGCCCTTGCATCACACTGGCACAGGCACACCTTTTATTCTCCTTCACACATGCAGACATTCAAACACACAAGCATATCGACACATCCCCATGCCTCTAAACTGTCCTTAACTTTACAGAACATTTGGGAGTTTGTCTCTTATATTTGCTGTGCCCTGTCAGATGAACACAGTCAATAATCCCAGACACTGCAGTTTCATACTTCTAATTATGCATTTAAAGCTTCTTGTTGAAAAATCTATTAACTTTTAATGTTATTTGGAGTAATGTATCAAAGGTGTACCCTGTGTCTAGTATTTATCTCCCTGTATTACAGTCTTTGTCCGTTAGTATAGAATTGAAAAGCACAGAAGCTGCACACTCGCCCACCTACACATACCCACTCACTATACACCAAACACACATCACCCTCACCTGATCACACTCACTGATATTCACACATCTCTGCCCCCCAAACACCTACTTAATTTTTCCCTTAAATAACCCTCCTCCTGCAACCAAACAGTCAAAGAGACACAGAGAAAGAGACAGACACACAAGACCAAATACATCCCTACACCCATGCACACATGCTGCACACACAAACACACACATTCCCCACTACCTCTGTGATAAACGACTGACACATCTGCTGTGCAGAATCTCCCACTGAGAGTAATATGTGAATATGACTTTTAGCCATGTTGATTACCATGGTTGGCCATGTGGCCTTAGTCTTATAGGATCATAGGAAGTTATTAGGCTATTGGCCCTGAGGCCCTTACAAGCCTAGCCAAGAATTTAGCCCACGTTCTGACAAGTCAGCACCCGATGCCCCCCTTCAGCAGGGACACAGGTGGAATCCCCGGGGTGTATTTTCTGTTCCCCATCCAATTATCCAGGTTGCGCTTAAGAAGAGCTATTGAGGTACCTTGCTTGACATGGAAAGGGAGTCTATTCCACAGAAGCGGGAGTCTCTGGGACACAAATCTCTCACCAATAAGTCATACTGAAGTCACAGACCAGGTTGAGATTGTGCATGCGGCTTACTCAAGTGGAGCTTGACTTGTAGATATGCAGCAGTCCCATCAAGACGGGGTCTGAGATTGCTTTGTATGCCAGACAGAGGTCACCTCTGAGGAGTCTGTATGTGACTACAGAGAGAGGGCTTTCAGCATATCTGTGTAGGGTAGATGTTTGAGGCCCAGGATTATCCTGTTGAGAAACCTCTGTGGTCTCTCCAGCTGCTGTATGTGCTTTGTGAGGTACATGCCGAAAGGGGCACTGTACTCAATAATGGGTCTTATAAGGGAAGAATACAGAGATGTTATGACCTCCTTGTCCCTGCTTAGTGGATTCTGTTTGGGCATCCTGCAGACTACTACAGCACCAGAAACGAGGAAGAGAGACTTTTTGCTGATTACAAGTACCCTTTTGTTTTTTTTTTTATTGTTTTTGCTAACCACACTTCCCTAAGCCATTTCTGCTACTATTTTTACTGTATTTTAAATCGTTTTACTGTTCCGCACTTGATTTCTGCTTAATTTCAAAGTTTAAACTGCATTTACTGTTATAGGCTACAAACTCAAGTATGATAGCCTTTTCTGTGCTTATTTACTGTTTACTTGCATTTTTCTACTGAATTTAACCGAAAAACCCCCCCCAAAACATTACCGTTTGCTCATTTCCCGCCTTTTTTCTATAAGGGCTGATAGCCTAGTACCTACCTATGAACCTATGAGATACCCTTACTAATAAGGTGAGCCATCTAGAAAGCTTTCCATACAACAAAGGCAATATGGTGGTCAAAAGTCAGTTTGCTATCAACCTGGGTGCTCAAGTCCCTCATGACTAATTGTGTGCTTAGGACCTTGTTTATTAATGTGACAATTTGTGGGGATGTCACTCTCCCCAAAGGGGATGATGATGCATTGTTTGGCATTCAGTTTGAAGCCATGTTTCTGGCACCAGTCATTTGTTTGGTTGAGACCCTCTTGGGAGGATGTCCACATCACTATGGAAATTAATGACAGCACCCAGCTTGCAGTCATCTGCAAACTTGGCCAGCCATAGCCCACTGGTTTTGGCCTGCACCTCAGAAAAGTATATCACAAACAAAAGAGGCCCCAAGGCCAATCCCTGGGGTACACTGCTCTTTATGGGTCTACTGCTTGATGTGGTTTCCTTTATTTTGACTAGGTGGGTTCTATCAGTGAACCAGTTTGCTAGCCATCTGGTAACATAAGGATCGATGCCTAGTTGAGAGAGTTTATCTGTTATACCCGAGTGGGGAATAGTATCGAAGGCTTTGGCCAGGTCAAGGTAGGCAGTGTGCACCGCCTTCCCCTCGTCCATGGCTTTGGTGACTGTCTCAAAGAAGTCAACCAAATTTAACAGGCATGGCCTCCCCTTGAAAAACTAAACTGTGTGGAATCAAGTGTTTGGAGGTTGCCAATGTCCTTGTTAATGAGGTCCATTATAATCCGCTCCATGAACTTCCAGATCAATCTAGTTAGGTGATGGCTCTATAATTTCTTGGATCGGTGGACGCTCCACCTTTGTGCAAAGGGATGACAGTGGCTGTCCTCTACTCGGCTGGGATGAAACCAGTACTCAGGCTTTGGGTGAATAGGGTTCCTAATGGTGCTGCAAGTTTCTGCCCGAGTTCATGTAGGATGCAGCCTGGGATGTTATCGGGTCCCATGGAGGCTGTATTTTTTGCCTTTGAAAGGGCAGTGATGACTTGCTCCCTACAGGTGAGGGGACGGAACCAGGTGCTGGGGATGTCCTGATTTACTGAAGGGGGGACAGAGGGGTGAAGTCTTCAATGAATCTGTCTGCCAGCAGGTTGGCTATATCTATGGCATTTGTGTAGCTTGTGTCCTTGACCACCAGTTCTGAGCAGATCTAAGTGCTTCTTTTGAGACTGCTGACATATGTGAAGATGGTCTTATGACTGTCTTTAATAGATATGCCAGTTTGGACTCAAAGTTTGCTTTGGACGATTTCACTAGTGCTCTTATTTGCTTGTTCAGACTAAGGAGAGATTGCTTCCAGTTAGGCACCTGCTCCTTCTTTGTCCTGGACAGCAATTTTTTCATTTTATTACAGAGTTTATTTATTGCAGATATCCACCAGAGAGGTTTACTCTTCCTTGGGGAGGATGATTATGTCCTGTTGGGTATTCCTGACTCCTTGCAGCTATATAAATGCTTGTATAGTACTTTGATGTAGGTTTGGGCATATGTGCCAGTTCCTATGGAGGGGGAGGGGGCTGTGAAGCTGTTTATACCTGCCCTCAGGAGGTTTGTAATCAGATTTGGAGAAGTTTGTTGTTTGACCCTAGCTGGGGAGGGGGTCGGGGGAGATGGTGACTTAGAAAGTGACCACTTTGTGGTCGGATCTTACCAGGAAGGATGACACTTGTAGGGATGCAGTGGTTACTCATGTTGATTAATACTAAGTCCAAGATATTTTCACCTCTTGTGGGGGTGTCGACCAGCTGGACAAAGACATTTGCAGGGATGAAATCAAGGAATCTCTGGGCATTTGTGTTTTCACATGAGCAGTACTTCCAATCTATGGTTGGTTAAAGTCACCCAGGGGGTAAAGGGTTGAATCCTGAAAGATTCAAGGAGGTCCAGGTTTGGGCATCTTGAGTCAAAGCTGGGGGCCTGTAGCTAGCTATGATTTGAAAAGGGGTACTGTCAATGGTTAACTGCACCTGGAGTGTCTCCTCTGTGTCATACTGTTTGACCAGCCTACAGGTGTGTATGTCTTTTTATATATATTGCAACTCCACCTCCTGTCGCTTTGCTGCCCACGGTTTTGGGTCTAAATGTATGATAGGATGAGTAACCTGGTATGGCTGGAATGATCTCTGCAGCTTTGAATCAGGTTTCTGTGACTGCACAAATGTCAGCGTCTTCCAGGGCTAAGAATGCTTGCAATGAGAGCAGTTTCATGTTTAGACTCCTAGCATTTAGCAGCATGACCATTAACTTGAATTTTGATTAAATTTTCATGTTGGTAGTTTTGACCTCATAGCATTGCCGAAAAAAGCACTATGGAGGAGGCAAAAGCCATTGCCAGAAGCCTGAAGCCCAAGGGAGACCGATACAAGGCCATCTCTGGAAAAAGCATCATGGTTTGTCAATCATGTCTTCCCAGGCAGTCAGGTACTGGATCCCCTTGGAATGACAACAGAAACTAAGCCAATTGTTAAAGTCAATCAATTTCTGTTTGTATTGAGGCATCATTCTTTGGGACGGTAGAATGCTGTTTAAGGCTAGGAGCATAACTGTCTGGGACACATATTCAGCGAGCTCAATCATGTCTCTCTTCATACAACACCAGGGAGGTACGTCTCAAGTCATTCATGCCAACATGGAATAGGACAGAGTCATAACAGTACCTGTTGTTGAGAGACATGAGTGCATGGGTGATGTGGCGGATTCTATCACCTGACAAACAACTAACCATTACTTTCTCCTTATCCAGTCTGGTGACTAATATGTTGGGTTTATGTTTAGGTCTTAGTGACTGTGAAACACAAGTGTGTGGACTATGTGTGGTGCGGTGGGTAGTGGAGTTTGCATGTGTTTTTGCCTCGCAGGTCTCTTTTGTTTGGGTATGTTTCTATTGAGGGCGTCCACATATGTGGGTGTGTGTTGTGTAGATGAGGGTGGTATTTGAAGTGTGGTGTTTGTGTGGACAACCTTCTCTGAGGGAGAGAGCATAGACTCTAGGTTCTTAATGTAATTGCATCTCTCACAAATAATGTTCTTAGGTGGTAGTAGTAGAGGGTTGTCCATGTACATGTGGCAGTTGCTGCACTTTCTCAGGATGCCCATATCAACCAGACTAGCAGGAGAAAATGTAGGAAACTGTCCATGCATATTTGTCAAAATATGAGGGAGAGAGGCCAGAGAGACATAAGAGGGTAAAGTGTGGAAGGTCTAAGAGTAAGTACTATTAGGTTATCACACATGTGCTACTAAGGGAAAATTTGTAGCTGGGATACCTACCTCATAAAGGGTTAAAAACAGTGCAGCTATGGTGCGTGACAGGCAAACAAACCCAAACCAGCTCAAACATGGGGTTTAAATACCACAAAAATAGATGATTCTGGTACTGTGAATTTATCTAGCTTCAGTCAGAGTAGTAGCTAAATTGGAGGCCTTTGTTCTAGGTGTTCTTTTGTAGTCCAACATGAATTGACAGCTCCCTTCCCCCACACTACTGCAAAGGTGTTAAAACTGTCACTGCAGTTTTCAGCTCAAAATTGAAAGGAAGGGACTTCCAGTCTAAATTTCTTCCCCTTTGCCTGCAGTAAGAATTATCTACTTAATCAGTTTGCCAGCAGTAGAAATATTTATTTATATAAACACTTTCAATTTTTAATTTTTGTAAACAATTTTCAGAAAATTCTTGATTATTTCGGTGTGTTATTTTTGCATGCCCATTTCTTTCTGAGGAACAGCTGTCTTGTGACATGCTGTTTTGGTAATTTCCTGACATTCTGCTCATCTCCACATTTTTTAAATTACAGCAAAACATTAATTTGTAAACGTGACTTCATGCTACTGGCACAGTAAAATAATGTACTGAAATTTCACTGTATTCTACAGTCCATGCAGTGAAACATTTTTTTTTTTGGGGGGGGGGGGGGTGCTTACTGCATATTTTAGGAAATAAAGTATCACTTGCATTATGCATATAAGTAATGCATTTCTTGAACGTACTATGATATTCTCAAATTCAACAGTAAATATTAAGCAATTCGCTAGTCCTTGCCCTGCATCAGAAAATTTTCTTTGAACCACTCCTGTCTTTCTGCATATTCTCAATTATGTTATGGAATAAGATCAGCTTATCTAAAATGTATATTAATTTCAGTTTCACTGATTATGCTATAATCTGATTTTTAAAATGCAAAACTATGGAACGCATCATCATGGACCTAATAAACAAGGATATAGGGAATCTTCAAACTCTGGATCCCACACAGTTTGGTTTTGTGAAGAGTAGATCATGCCTGCTCAACTTGGTCAACTTCTTTGAGTCAGTTACCAGAGCTGTGGATGAAGGCAAGGTGGTTCATACAGCCTACCTTGATCTGGCCAAAGCCTTTGATACCATTCCCCACTCAGGAATCATAGAAAAACTCACAAAGCTAGGCATCAACCCCTATATCACTAGGTGGGTTGCAATCTGGTTCACAGGTAGAACCCACAGTGTGAAAGTAGCTGACTAAGTCAGACTGCCAACCAGTCACGAGTGGAGTCCTACAGGGTTCGGTCCCGGGTCCTCTCCTGTTTGGTATCTATACTTCTCTGAAGTCCAGGCCAACACGAAGGGACTCTGGCTGACAAAGTTTGCAGACAAATGCAAGTTAGGAGCTATTATTAACTCCCCAAGTGTTGTTGGCATCCTACAGAAAGGCCTCACTGAGACCAACGATTGGTGTCAGAACCATGGCCTTAAGCTCAATGCCAAAAAATGTGTCGTCATCCCCTTTGGGAAAAACCCAGTTCTCATGATTTACCACATCGATGGTAGTCCAATGAACACAGAAGGCATTATAAGAAATCTGGGAACACAGGTTGACAGCAACCTCTCTTTTGACCAATACACTGCCACTGTGGTCAGAAAGTCCTTCTATTTGGCACATCTCATTACTAAGGGTTTTGCATCCAGGAAGAAAGAGGTCATTGTCTCCCTGTACTTTACCCTCATTAGGCCAATCATTGAGTACAATGCCCTACTTGGCATGCACCTCACTAAACACCTGCAACAACTGGAGAGTCTGCAAACATACCTCACAAAGAGGATCCTAGGCCTTAAACATTTGTCTGATATGACTCAAAAAATTCTAACTATTCTCGGTTTCATATCGCCTATTAGAGACAATCTCTGCGCGACTTACAAAGCCATGTCTGACCCAGCTCTGTTAGAAATGCTCCATGTAAAGAAATCCCAATCCTTCCGCACCACATGCTTCAGAGACCTCAACCTCATTACCACAATCAACAGAACATGCTGGAGGAGGGACAGGTTCATAACCCAGAGACTGCCAGCGCTATGGAATAGACTTCTCATACATGTCAAGCAGAGCACCTCACTGACCCTCTTCAAGAGAAATCTTGATGAGTGGATGGGAAATAGAAAATTCACCCCATGGATCACCCCAGTGGCTTTACCTGACAGAGGTACTGGGAACTAAGGTCGGGTGGCACGATGTCAGGGTAATCCTATGGGCTAGGCTTGTAAAGGTCCCAGGGCCATTAGCCTAGTACACACCTATGAACCTATAATTGTATGCAGAGCTGTGGAAAAATACATATGACTTTAACATTTTGGTGACGTACTCTGGATCTGAACTTTTGTACTGCTGCAAGGCAGTTCTGGAATAGGGCCCATCACAGATTTCCTGTGAATTCCACACTGCTTTGTATGGAATAGAGACTCAGATGTGCATCTATTCAGGGTGTGCAAACATGCTGGCTTTGGCAGGGAAATAGTTTTTATTTATTCATTTTATTTACATTTGTTTACCGGGAAATTCCGACTGGACGCAGGTCCTTTTTCAGCGGATGCCTGGGGAGGAAAGCCCCACATCATGTACATGCTAAATAGAGATACAAAGTTGCAGCAATAGTGAACAACATTTGTAAAGCAGAAAGGGTTTGGCTTGTTTTTTTTCTCTTTTATACAACTTTAGCAAAATGTAAAATAATTGAATGACTATGTTTCTGTTTGAGTGAGTTATTTGTATGGTATGCAAAGTAATAGTGGGATGACCCTGCAGCAAATGAGAATAGTTAATGTACGTGCACATACAGTAAAGGACAAATTAACACAATGAGGTGTGTTGTGTCGAAGGCCGTACCCTCAGAATTGAAAGATAAGAGGCATGAGAGAGAAAGAAAATGAGAAAAAAAGTTAAAGAAAAAGTTAAAACAAGTTCATGAGCCCACCGCATGATTAGGACAGACTATAAACTGTTAAAACAAATTCATGAGCCTACAGCATGATGGGACGTAAAAGTATGCACGGTTAAAATAAATTCATGAGCCCACAGCATGCTGGGACTTAAGTGTGATTGTGTGGAAGTACACTCAGAGGGTCCGAAATAGAGGTCAGTTCTGGGCACAGTACTCATCTGCCCCCATTATCCCGATCACAATGCTGGAACAAGGTGCAGCTTGGTTGGCAACAATGAGTTGTCAGTGCCCCTCCGGCTTCATCTAACACATCTTGCTTCAATTGTGGAGAAGCAGCACATAGGAGAGATGAATGCCCACAAAGGCAAATGCAGAGAGTCCAAGATACTTGGACTGAATGGCAACCAAATTATACTAATGCTTTTTTTCCTGCACCAGTGCCTCAGAGTGGAAGGAGTCAGGAAGCTCCATACTGACTAGGTCAAGGAAATAATACAGGAGCAAATCTTAACCCTCTAATGCCAATCCATCAAAATGGACCCTACGTTAAGATGAAAATAAACTCACAGAAAACACCATTTCTGGTGGACACTGGAGCCACTAGATCAGTGTTAAAAATTACTTCAGATACTCAAATACCAGTATCACAGCATAAAGTAAATGCAGCCGGGGTGATAAATACTATGGTTACATATCCTATTTCAGAACCCATCCTCATTTCTTTAGGTCTGAACGAAGAAAAGCATTCTTTTCTTTTGAGTACCACTGCACCAGTAAATCTGTTAGGAAGAGATTGGTTATGAAAGCTGGGTTGCAGTATTTACTGTACCCCAGAAGGGGTGTATCTAACTGTTCTGACAGAACCAGATGGGGAAGTATTGGCAGTTTTAGCAGAAAAAATAAAAAAGAACCTCGGAGGGTCCACAATAAAGCTTAATAACAGCTGCTTCTTCCAGATATTTATTGAAAGTTTACACTCCACAGTATAACACAGTAAAGCACATAAGCACATTAACGCTCTATAAAAACAGTACGTTTTCGTTTTAAAACTTCCTCGGATGTGGGCTGGTTAACACACTACAAATATTTAAAAGCTTTCCAATCAAGATTAATCCAATCAAAACACATCAATCAAAACACATCAATTAAATTAACTAAGGCTGATTTTAAAACAACATTGAACCCAAGTTAAAGATGATCAAAAACAGTCTAAATACTGTATAAAAGGTATGCAAAATGTATAAAACTGTTAATTAACTGTTAAAACTGTTAAACGCAAAGTAAAACGAATTTATGAGCATTTATATGAAGTACAGAATAAAAAAGAAACAAATGTACTTTACACACATCAAACAGAATGCTTGGACGCAAATTATTTATTTTTTGCATCAGAGAAGGTGAAGAAGGATAAAAGGGGTGGTTTATGGGAAGAAACAAGCGAATATAGAGAGATCTGGTGGCAAGTAACTTTGCAAGCTAATAGGTGGCCAGGGCTAAATGACTGTATTTCGATAGCCCCTCTTCTTAAACCAAGAGCTGCCAAATTGTAAAGCCCTTGAATATGAGTTTTTGTATTTTTGCATTTTCGTACTGCCGTTTCATTTTATTTACCTACCTATTTATTTGCATCTTTGTTTGCCCTATTGAATTTTTTAACAGAGGAATAGAGTTTTTTTAATGAATATTTATGAGGTAGTAATTATATATTTATTTATTATATTGGACTTCTTATTTATAATGTAAACAACTTTTTATTATTGTATTAGTTTTTTCCACAAGTTTTTAAACAGGTGACAGTCTTAAAATACCTTTTCAAATTTATGTACTGGATTTCACCACAAGATGGTGATATAATTAAGTTTATCATGGTCTTGTCTTTTTAATTCACATTATTATGATTGTGCATCAATTTTAAAACATTAGTAGTTTAAATGAATTAATAATTCTTTTGCAACTAACATTTAATGGAAGATTTAACAGTTTTATACATTTTGCATACCTTTTATATACTATTTAGACTGTTTTTGATCATCTTTAACTTGGGTTCAATGTTTTTTTAAAATCAGCCTTAGTTAATTTAATTGATGTGTTATGAGTGATGTGTGTTTTGATTGGATTAATCTTGATTGGAAAGCTTTTAAATACTTGTAGTGTGTTAACCAGCCCACATCCGAGGAAGTTTTAAAACGAAAACGTACTGTTTCTATAGAGCATTAATGTGCTTATGTGCTGTACTGTGTTATACTGTGGAGTGTAAACTTTCAATAAATATCTGGAAGAAGCAGCTGTTCTTAAGCTTTATTGTGGACCCTCCACGGTTCTTTTTTATTTTTTTTATTTTTTACCGGTCTTAGTGTTTTGCGGACCTTTTTGGCATATTTGTGGATTTATTCAGTTTTGGCTGAAGCTGAGGAACAGCCTGTTGAAACCATACAGACAGATGGAGAGTTACTATAGCAGGTACCTGCCACTTTGTGAGCTAAGCATCCTAATAAACTAGGTATACTGAAATCATCAGAACCAGTAAAAATAAAATTAAACCCATCAAAACCTCTCCTTAGAGTGCCACAATATCCAAAGTCAGTCTCTGATACAGCAAGGAATAATAATATCAGCTAAAAGCCCTTGTAATATTCCTATTTTTTCCAATTAAAAAGCCAGGAAAGGACAGTTATAGATTTGTCCAAGACTTAAGGGCTGTAAATAATGCAGTATTGCCTACTTTTCCTGCTGTTCCAAATCCAGCAACAAGACTGAGCTGCATACCACCTAGAGCTAGTTACTTTTCTGTAATAGATTATGTTCAGTATTCTTTTCTATACCTGTTCACCCTGACAGTCAATCTCTGCTTGCTTTTACTTGTCAGGGACAGCAGTATACCTGGACACGGTTGGTTGCCACAAGGGTATACTACAGCTCCTTCATTATTTTCCCAGTCTGAAAAAAAATACTTGGAGAATGTGACATTTCTGGGTGGGTCTGTGTAAGTACAATACATAGATGATTTCTAATAGCATCAAATTCCTTTCAGCAATGCCAGCAGGATACCCTGCATCTTCTGACTATCCTTGCAGAAAAGGGAGATAGAGTGTCTAGAGAAAAACTACAATTGTGGTCCCCTGATGTATGTTATCTTGGTCATTTAATATCTCAGGGTAGCAGGCAGGTGTTACTATCTCATACTGATGCAATATCTAAGGCCCCACATTTGAGTAATCAGCGACAGCTTAGGCCTTTCTTAGGTATGACAGGATACTGCAGACAGTGAATCCTTAACTACGCAGAAATTGCCAAACCTTGCCAAATCTTTTAAAGCAGGATACACCACAGCTTCTCCTTTGCAAAAGTGAAGAGGAAAATTCATTTCAGAATTTGAAACAAGCTTTACCTACTGACCCATCTTTAGGGTTACCAGATTATGATAAGACTTGTATTTTATTCCGTCATGAAAGAAATGGATTTGCTCAAGGAGTGCTTGCACAGAAACATGGGGACAGCTATCGTTCATTAGCTTATTACAGCACTGCACTTGATTCTGTTGCAAAAGGTTTTCCACCTTGTTTAAGGGCAGTTGCTGCTGCTGCCGCCATTCTAGTTAATCTTGCACAATCGCTGGTGCTCGAGCATGATCTCACAGAAGCTCTCAGCATTCTGTATCATCACTTTTGCTTAAAATGAAAACTCAACCACGCTCAACTTCACATCTAACTAGCTATGAACTTACACTTCTTTCTGATCCATCTATTTCTCTGATCCGCTCTTCTGTTCCTGTCATATTTTAGTCACTGTCACGATGAACAGGAAAAACTGGCAAATTTCATTGAGCAAAGCACCGAAGATTTGGACAGCACATCAAAACAATGGACACTTTTTGGATGGTTGGGCAGTATCATTGGTAGCCATGGGAACTCGTATAATCCAGGGTAATGTCATTCTACTTTTTATTATACTTCTGTCATTTTTGGTATTTTCTGTTTTGAAGGCTGTAATAACAAGATGTTTAACCTCACCTGCACATGAAATGCCACTGCACATACCAATCAATGACAGTTCTATTTTCACCCATGATGATTATCATGATGCTGAAGCTTTTATGTATGACACTGATAGTTTCAAAGGGAGGAAACTGTTATGGAATAAGATGAGCTTATCTACAGTGTATATTAATTTCTGTTTCATTAACAATGCTGTAATCTAATTGTTAAAAAGCAAATATAATTGTATGCAGGACTGTGGAAAAATACAGCTTCATAAGCTGGAGCTACTGCTGTGTCTCAACTGCATTCTTAACTGTTACTGAAGTAGAGTCCTGTTAGTTATTGTAAAAGGAATTGGTTAGCCTGACATCTCTCGGCTAGGAGTGCATTGTTGCTAATGAAGATTTCAGACATCCAAGGTAAAAAAACAAGACCCCTTGAAAGCAGGTCGTCATGTATAGGAAGGTGTTCACGTGAAGTCTGAGGTGAAAATCACGAGGGATGAGAACATTTGCAAAGTCGTTGACTGGTACAGTCATTGTAAATGTCAAGGTTTGCATAACTAGTGTACAAATATCCTCCAAAAGAAAACGTTGAGGTTATTCTGCTCAGCAGAAGGAGTCTAAATCTGACACTCCACTCAATGGAAGCAGTCCTCTCCATTGTAAGATGTGGATAATTCTGCATTCATACAGACCGGGTTTCGAGACCAAAGACACCACCCCAGGCCATACCTGCATATAATGACTTCCACAAGTTCAGACAGTGAAGTGAATATGCGTACATACTACAGGATGGAGGACTGCTTTTGTTACCCTAGATAAATACACCTCTCTATTAGTTCAACTGAAGGATTCCCATTAGTTACTCCATACTCCGTTATCTATGGGAAATACCCATCTAAATGTTACTGCAGCTACAGACACCCCTGCAAGACCCATGACATCAAGACTTCCTACTCACGTATACTACAGTATGCCCAACACAACCCAAAATGCCATGTTATAGTTCATTAACTACTCGTCCATAGATTGTGTCCATCAATGTTGTAGAAACACACTCACACATAGGTTCTTGCACTGTGTGTAATGCCATGGACTGCTTAGTTGGCACACCTACAAGAGGCACAAACATTCTGGAAGGTGTACTCAGCAGTGTGGTTGAATGGTGTATCACCACTGTCGTGCATTCCTACCTGTTGAAGACTGATCCTAAATCAGTCTCTTTCAGAGTGACATCATCAGACCACAACCAACTGAAAAAGTAAGCTATAAATTTTCTCTAAAACCAAGTACAGACTGTAAAGCAAATGGAACTAGTAGCTTTATAGGTCTTGTCCACATTGATGCCAAGGACATGCAGACTGGCATATACACCATGGGCACTGCATCTACATCTCTACCACTCTTATGACTTAGACATTCATGACAGGACCAAATCCAGACACTATTAAAAAAAAAAAAAAAAAACATCAAACAAGCATGAGCATTGTACATCAACATAAACAACTGAAATCAACTGAGAACTGAATTGCTGTCTAAGGGCAATAACAAACAAACCCACCTTTGCAAGCGCACCTTTCCAAGGTGGATCAAGCAAAAAAAGACATCCACCATAGTAATCTGAAGCGAACAACAAATCAAAATTAGCATCCATAGGTAGAGAAAGGCCTAAAGGCACGGTAGTGGATGATAGCAAATGTGCTTTACTAGTGTAAATGGACAGCCTGATTGCAGACTGGTTCACTGATAACTCCCCACCCCCCCGACCCCATCACATATACTAAAAAACATTACTACCGCCACCTCGTCACCTGGTATCACACAACAGCAGGTCTTGACAGACGTCTTCAAGGGCAAGTACAGCCTACACTGGAGTCAGTTAACTGGCCAGTCCCTATTATGAATGATTTCCACCATGAGTTAGCAGCAAAATTAAGTACACTACCTAAGCTCTGATGTGGACTAGGGCTGAATTAAAATGAGCTGCCCTCACTCCCTTGCACAACGGTGGTGCTTCCAATAACCCTGCGAATTCCAGAACCTTATGTTACCCACTATAGTAGATTAGTTATATCGGCTCTAAATTTTGGGCCTGTTTCTTCAATGGTGTGTGTCTATTCGTGAAAGACATATCTTCTACATGTTCAGGAATGCTGTTCCTAATTTTCCCATTTGTTTCATTGCTATGTCACACTTGCCTGACCTTTCTTTTTTTTTTTCAAAACAGGTTTATTGTTTTAACATATAAGAGAAATATCATAACAATTTTATACAAGTAATTAAAAATAGGTATTATTATAATATTCAACAAAACAACTAAAGTATTTACAAAGACATCCACTACAATCAGATCAATTAATTAAACTAAAATACCGTGCTATTGAAATTAGAATTTTTTTAACAAATTTTGTAAATTATCCCATACAATATAATATGATGTTTTTCTAGTTGTTCTCATTCTAATTGTGCTTATTTCCATACGGCACATTATATTCATAACATTTTTAAATTCATTGAACGAAGGAGGTGTATCTGAAATCCAATTTCTAGTTATTATTTTCCTGGCCACTGCTAGGATAGACCATAACAAGGGAAGCTTAATCTTTTTAACACATTGAGGTACAGGTGTGTTGAATAATATAAGAGACTTAGAAATAATGAAATTATCTGTAAAACGAGCCTGCAAAAATTCATTAATTGACTTCCAGTATTCTTTCAACTTCATACAGTCATAAAACATATGAGCCCAGTCAGCATTAATTTCTACATTACATCTCTTACATAGATTATCTTTATTATTTATTTTATTCATCATCAAAGGTGTATAAAAAGATCTATGTAAAAATTTCCATGTATAAAGTCTCCAGACAATGGAAGATGTAGTTCTATAAGCAGATTCCAATATATATTGTTTATCTTGTTGAGGTGGTGGGTCCCCATTAATAGAGGTGAAATAATTCCAGTATGAATCTACACTGTAAAAAGTTTCTTGTCTGATAATTTTATGTATATATGAAAGTTTACCTTTATCAGAAACTTTATGCTGTAAATTTAATATCAAGTAATCAATCAGTTTTGGAATAGATTCTTTAACTGTTATAGACATTAGATCTATTCTATCAATGAGATGTTGTCTAAAGATCTGAACCTCTAACCAGCAAGTTTCTCTTAGATCAAATTCTTGTTTTAAGAAATCTAGATTTTTAACTTTATTATCAGATATCAGCTGATACCAGTACTTTAGATCATTATCTATAGCTAAATGAGCTCCTTCAGAAGTAGATGACATAAGCATACCCTGAGTATACATTATAGGAATACAATAAAATTCCATTCCCTATACTTAGGGTGCATGAATATAAAGTTACGATAACTAATAATAATATTTAATGGGTAACAAACCATATGTTTAGGTGTAATAGGTGAAGTACAAAATTCCTTTAGCAACCACAACATGGAGTTATTTACAATCATATTTTTATGTGTTAAGGAGATTTTCATGAAGTGCATACTAATTAGCTCCCAATAATCTTTCCATTTTGCGATATATGACTGATCTATTAATAAAGTAATAACTTTTATAATAGAAGAGATAATATATAAATTAAAGTCTGGAAAAGAAATACCCCCTTGAGACCAGCTATTAGTATGTTTCTTTAATGCAATCCTAGGTCTATTAGGTGCCCATAAGAAATTTAACATTAGTGTATTCAGTTTCTTGATAATTATTTTTGTAGGTGAAAGTATTACTGATTGTATTAAGTATAAAATCTTGGGGAATATTATCATTTTAATAATTGTAAGTCTCTCCTCCATAGTAAAAAACATATTATTCCAGGTATTAAAAAGATTTTGTATATTAAGAAAACAGGTATTATAGTTATTATATATAATAGATTTAATATCTTTAGATAGTATTATACCTAAATAAGTTATCTGACCTGAATTGGGTACATATTTAGTAAAATCACTAATGAGAATATTTTTTCGTGTATATATAGGTAGTATTTTAGTTTTTTCTTCATTGAATATTAAACCAGAAATACTTTTAAAATTCATCATTTTATCAAATAAAGACTGCATAGAAGAATTAGATCCTGCTGATGTAATTAGAACATCATCTGCAAAAAGTTGAATTTTTGATGTTGTATTTTCGTCTATTTCAAAACCATCTATGTTAGTACTGTTTCTAATCAAATTAGCCCAAGGCTCCATTACTAAAGTGAATAATAGTGGAGAAAGTGGACATCCTTGCTTTGTACCTTTAAGAATGGGTATTTTTTGTGAAACATATGTTCCTACCTTAATATAAGCTAGCGTTCCTTTGTATAAATGCTCAATTAAATTTACAAATGCATCAGAGAAGTTTGTGCATTTCAGTAAGGTAAACAGATAGTCCCAACTTACTGAATCAAATGCTGAACCTATATCAAGACTAATAAGTGTTAAATCTTTCTTTTTCCTATTTGCAAAATCAATTAATGTTAAAGTTCTTCTTATATTATCAAAAGTGTTTCTATTTACAATGAAGCCCGTCTGATCTATATCTATAATGCCGGGGATGATTGTCTTCAATCTATCAGCAAAAATACTCAAACATTTTATAATCAACATTAAGTAATGAGATGGGTCGATATGAAGAACATCTAGTTGGATCTTTATTAGGTTTTAAAATTGGTGAAATAAATGTATATTGCCAAGATGGGGGGGGGGGGTTATTAACTCAGTTTGGGCCAAAATAAAAACCTTATGTATTAATGAATATGTAGTTTTAGAAAGGATTTTATATATCTCTGGTATAATACCATTATTACCCGGTGCTTTGTTTGATTTAAGCTTATTTATTTGTGTAATAACTTCTGTATATGAAATACTCTTGTCCAATAGTTTAATCTGTTGTTTATTAAGCTTTTTATTCATGTTTGTGGTTATAAACTCCTTTATTTTATCTTTAGGTTCCATGTTAATGTTGTTATGGTTAATCTTGTGAAAGTGATTTCTAAATTCATCCAGTATTTCTGGTATACTAGAAACATTCGTCTTTTTCCTTAGAGAAAAGATTTCTTTGATATGGTTTTGTTTATTCAATCTTTTTGTTTTATTTTTAAGTCTATGTAAGTATTTGGGGCTTATTGAATAAGACAAAACTTGTATTTCTCTAAAGTTATTTTAACTTTATGAGTTAAAATTTCTTTGTATTTCTCATTTAGTTTGTTTATTTCTTCAATAACTTTCTTGTCCATAATATTTTCTTTATTATTATGTTTATAAGAGTCTAATTTACTTTGAATATCTAACAATTCCTTATCCCAAGATTTCCTTTTATTATTATACCATCTGATACTTTGTCCATATAGATATGATTTTAAGGCATCCCAAACATAGACAATGGAGACTTCAGGAGTATTATTTATGTCTAGAAAATGTTGTACTTCTGAAAGTATATATTCTTTATAGTCTTTTAGCTGAGTTAAGTATGCTGGTATCCTTTTGATCTGAACATTATGAGTATTTTTTATCATGAATTCAAAAACAATTGCGTTATGATCAGATATAGGACATGAAATGATTTTGGAATTAATTAAATCTGTTACCATCTGGTTAGAAATAAAGACCCTATCTATTTTTGAATAAGTTTTGTATCTGTTAGAAAAAAGGTGTATGGTAATGATTTTGAATCTATCTGATTATTAATATCATTCAAATGATAAGAATTAGCAAAATCATTTAAATGTTTTGCATTAGATGTAATTCTTATTTTCCTTATAGTGGTAGTATCACTTTCATGTAGTATACAATTAAAATCACCAGCTAAAATAATATCCCTATAGAGAATGATATGATCTTATCAATATGATGTTTCACTGTATTAATACCAATTCCAGGTATCCAATATACATTAATTAAAGTGTAAGTCTTCCCATTAATTTGTATTGTAACCATACAAAACATTCATTTGTCATCCTGAAAAGACTTAATGGTTTTAGGAATGGGCATACTTTTATTCCATAAAATAGCCACTCCTCTTTTTCTGAGTGTGCTCTTAACTAACCAATACTGTATACTTATTAGTGGCTAGTTTATCAATATCTTTTTTCAAGAGATGGGTTTCTTGCAGGAAGACTAGATTGGCCTTGTGTAAATTAATGTATCTTATTAGGCTTGCCCTTTTACACGGATTATTCAATCCATTAATGTTTAAAGAAATTCCTTTTAAAGATGTCATTTGGCATTTTAAAACTCAAGAATCTTATGATCGAAATAACAAATAACAAGATAAATAATGTTACATCTCCTCTTTTAGGTGTACCTTTAAATATAGCTGTATTTATTAAATCTCTTATGGGATTTTGTATAGGATTCAATTTTGTTTGTAGTGACAATGAGTGTACAAAATATATTGTGGATGTCAAAACTATATACATATAACAATGAACAAGTGAAAATAATGTAAGGATTAAACCTTGCATCCAGCCTGGAGTTGAAAACTCCAACTTAGAGTAGTATTTACTACTCAAGTTAACCCCCTACCCTAAGCAGCAGTACCTCAGCTACCACCTTATCAATTTAATACTAGTTATATTTAACTGAGGTTAACAGTTTTCAATTCAATTATCTATCAAGACAAAACTACACATTTGGTAAAACAGCATCATATAAACTAAAATAAACTTTTTTTTTAAACTGTTCATACTACTATATAGATCTATGTAATATATAACACTTGTATTCAAACAGCATTCAAATAATCTTGATGTTAGAAATCACGAGGAGAGAAAATTAGGTTCTAACATTCATTTAAATCAAAAACTTTGGCTAATATGATTCAGACATTACATATATTAAGATGCATCTATTTTCTGTCATGTGAATACTATTAACAGCTTCCAAAAAAAAAATCTTGAATTGTTTGTATATGAGCATTTACTTAAACTCATTATTGTCAATAGAGTAAAATATTGTATTCATAAAAATTATTATAAATCATATTGCATAGTTATGCAAATTCTCAGAAACACTTGCATTATTAAAAAAAAAGCCATCACACACATACACACAGACACACACACACACACACATACACACACACACACACACACACACACACACACACATAAAAATATATATATATGATCTCACTGAGTTATTTCCTTGTTGAGCACTATCCTACTTGCTGTCCCTAGAATAAATCTGTCTGCTTTATAGAAAATAATGCACAGCAAACACATTTTAGTAACCAGATTTTACAATCATGCTAACCTACTGCTTTAAAATATATCACATGACATTTCTTCCAGAATAGAATTATAAAATTGTTTATGCTTGTCAATCAGATGAATTAAATGAATTATAATAAAGTATATGTTTGGAACAGAAGTTTTTAACACAGATTATTATGCTGCTGTTAAGTAGATTTTCAAAAACATTTAAATAAATGTTTCATTTTCTATGCCTTCTAAAATAAGACATTTACTTACTACAAGAAACTACATCATTTAAACTCATTATAACTGACATTTTATGAATAGAGTATTTTTCCTGAATCTGTGGTGTGTCAGTATGATAACTAGGTCACAGGTTATACTAACTGCTTTCAGTTTCTCTGTGAGAATTCTGTGAGTTGAAGCTTTTGAAGTAGTTCATGGACACTGTGCATGAGACAGCCCACATCCCAGATTGTCTCCCTTAACATTTTGGCGGGAAACTTATTAAAACTTGTGGCAAACATTCATTTTGTCAATAGAGTAAAATATTGTATTCATAGAAATTATTATAAATCATATTGGATAGTTATGCAGATTCTCAGAAACACTTGCATTATTATATAAAAAAAAAGCCATCACACTTACACACACACATACACACACACACACACACACACACACATATATATATATATCTGATCTCACTGAGTTGTGTCTTTGTTGAGCACTATCCTACTTGCTGTCCCTAGAATAAATCTGTCTGCTTTTTACAAAATAATGCACAGCAAACACATTTTAGTAACCAGATTTTACAATCATGCTAACCTACTGCTTTAAAATATATCACATGACATTTCTTCCAGAATAGAGTTATAAGATTATTTATGCTTGTCAATCAGATGAATTAAATGAGTTATAGTAAAGTATATGTTTGGAACACAAATTTTTAACACAGATTATTATGCTGCTGTTAAGTAGATTTTCAAAAACATTTAAATAAATGTTTTATTTTCTATGCCTTCTAAAATAAGACATTTACTTACTACAAGAAACTACATCATTTAGACTCATTATAACTGGCATATTTTATGAATAGAGTATTTTTCCTGAATCTGTGGTGTGTCAGTGTGATAACTATGTCAAAGGTTATACTAACTGCTTTCAGTTTCTCTGTGAGAATTCTGTGAGTTTAAGCTTTTGAAGTAGTTCATGGACACTGTGCATGAGACAGCCCACATCTCAGATTGTCTCTCTTAACATTTTGGCGGGAAACTTATTAAAAACTAGTGACAAACATTCATTTAGTAGTGTAAATGCATGTAAACATGACAAAACCTTCACAATGTATTCCACAGACCATTACAGCCTCTTACTTCTTTTCAGAAAGAGAAACAAATTGAATCACAGCTTGCCATTAAATCTTCAGATATTTTGACTGGTTATGAAACAAAACATTATAACTGACATATTTTATGAATAGAGTAGTTTCCTGAATCTGTGGTGTGTCAGTGTGATAACTATGTCAAAGGTTATACTAACTGCTTTCAGTTTCTCTGTGAGAATTCTGTGAGCTGAAGCTTCTGAAGTAACTCATGAACACTGTGCATGAGACAGCCCACATCTCAGATTGTCTCTCTTAACATTTTGGCGGAAACTTATTAAAAACTAGTGACAAACA